>NC_047105.1:77344014-77493714 GCF_902500255.1 Thalassophryne amazonica | reverse complement strand
TTTTTTTTTTCAGGAACTAATTGTTAAAATTAGCACTTGGAAAAATTATGTTTAACTCTTGCCTAACATATGAATGAAGTAGGCTTTAGCACAGCATTACATAATAAATAATTTTCTGCACTCCAGTCAAGGGTCACAGAGGAGCTAGAGCCTATCCCAGCAGTCACTAGGCAAGAAACAGGGTACGCCCTGGACAGGATACCAGTTTGTCACATATAGACAAACACATTCACACCTACGGTCAATTTAGATTCACCAATTCACCTAACCTGCATGTCTTTGGAAATGGGAGGAAGCCGGAGCACCCAGAGGGAACCCACACAAACACAGGAAGTACATTCATACTCCACACAGAAAGAACCAGGAGGGAAGTGAACCCACAACCTTCTTGTTGTAAGGCAACAGTGCTAACCACTAATCCACTGTTCTTCCCAGCACTGTATATGAAAATGCAAATAAAAAAAATCTAGCTTTGTTTGTACTATTTCACAACACTTGTACAGCATGTTATCACAGCATGTAAGTGAATGAGAATGTTGGTTGCATGCAGTTGCTGAAAAGTGTCAGTGACACTCCTCAGTATTACACAGATTATGTGCACGCGCCCTTACTGTAGTAGGCATTAGCTGTGTAACCTAATACTGCTTTCCACCACTTTCACAGCTGCAGCGTCCACACACGATCACAGCCCATGAACAAACCCGTAAAGGAGGTGTGAGTGATGCACAAAGAGATTGTTGCCAGAATGATGCTGGAATTACAAAATGTATTAACTGTCTCCGGGAACTACAGATGAAAGATGGTTGTATTTTTTTGGGGGGGGGGGGCGGCTAACTCTGGTGCATTAGCAGCAGTGGTGGGCACAGCTAACCAAAAAGTTAGCTTTGATAACCGATAATCAGTTAACTAAAAAATTACATTTTATAATGCTAAACCGATAAACCACCACCACTTAATTCTGAAGTGTGCCATTATTACGGTAAACAAGTAATAATTGTGGATTAATTGCTGTCTGCGGTATTTGGAGTGTAGACGCAATTTTGTTGTTGCACATGTAATGACAATGACAATAAATCTAATCTCAATATAGTCAGATTCTCACTATGCTAACTTTGTGCCTCTAGAAGCTGTTATGCTGTAAAGTAAATTTATACCTGAAGTGAACCATTTTTTCACTTCACGTCACAGAAGACTGCGTTTGAACTCCTGCTTGTCTTAAATGCCGACTGTGTCAGTGGATACTGTGTGACATACCCACACAATCTGCTGAGAAGGCTCAAGAGACAACCCCAATCCACACAGAAAGAAGATGCGACCAACAGCAGCTTCTTTACATTTAAGGAAAAGGAACAAATATATTTCTTGATCCTTCCCTGTTAAATAGCTGTGTGTTACTCATGAAGTGTATTTTTTTAATGCCTGTGGGCTGTGGAATCCTATGTAATTAACATTTTTGTTTGCAGAATGTTCATGTATGTGTTCCTGGTTGGGTTGGTGATCCTGGTGGTCTTTGGGATGTACCATGTCCTGGAGTCAAGGACGGTATGTGTTTGTCTTTGCATTTTAATACAGAACATAACTCTATCTCCTGTTGGTGTGTGTGTGTGTATATATATATATATATATATATATATATATATATATATATATATATATATATATATATATATATAGTAGTGTTCAGAATAATAGTACTGCTATAAAAAAGATTAATCCAGGTTTTGAGTATATTTCTTATTGTTACATGGGAAACAAGGTACCAGTAGATTCAGTAGATTCTTACAAATCCAACAAGACCAAGCATTCATGATATGCACACTCTTATGGCTATGAAATTGGGCTGTTAGTAATAAAAAGTAGAAAAGGGGGTGTTCACAATAACAGTAGTGTGGCATTCAGTCAGTGAGTTCGTCAATTTTGTGGAACAAACAGGTGTGAATCAGGTGTCCCCTATTTAAGGATGAAGCCAGCACCTGTTGAACATGCTTTTCCATTATGGATTTGATCCCCAAACATCTGGGTTAGACTCCAATGCAGGGAGGCTGAATGGATAAAGAAAACCAGATTTATTGTACAAGGATTGTACAATAACAAATGCAGTGTGAATGGTGAATACAGCTTTGGAGTTTAGCAGAGTGGAGACCCAGGCCAACGTTGCGGTGGAAACCGGTGGTCGCAGCCCAAGTGGATTTGGTGTGCAGGTGGCGTTCCAAGGTGTGGAATTGTGCGTGGTCCGTGGTCCAGGTGGCCCCCAGTGGAGCTGACGGAGAGCGGTGTCACTACAGAGGAGGAGAAACGGTATGAGGGTGGCAGTGTACAATTGCTCAGAACCAAAATAGCACAGGTGTCAAAAAAACAGTAGATAACAGAGTCCAGAAATAACTGCGACGGAATGCAAACAGTAGATTCTATTCAGAAATAGAGAGGCCAGGTACCAGGTCGTGAACACTGAGTTTCTGGTGCCGATGAGCCGATGGACCAGGGTTTTTATGGAGGCAGGTTGATTGTAGAGAGGTGTGCTCATCAGCTCCACAAGGAATGCCACCTGGAAGAGAGAGAGAGAGAGAGAGAGAGCAGAGGAGCAGGTACTAGGGCGACACACATTTTCTCTTTGAAAGCCTGAGGAAAATGGGACGTTCAAGACATTGTTCAGAAGAACAGCGTACTTTGATTAAAAAGTTGATTGGAGAGGGGAAAACGTATACGCAGGTGCAAAAAATTATAGGCTGTTTATCTTCAATGATCTCCAAATGCTTTAAAATGGACAAAAAAAAAAAAACAGACACACGTGGAAGAAAACAGAAAACAACCATCCAAATGGATAGAAGAATAACCAGAATGGCAAAGGCTCACCCATTGATCAGCTCCAGGATGATCAAAGACGGTCTAAAGTTACCTGTAAATGCTGTGACAGTTAGAAGACGCCTGTGTGAAGCTAATTTATTTGCAAGAATCCCCCCCAAAGTCCCTCTGTTAAATAAAAGACATGTGCAGAAGAGGTTGCAATTTCCCAAAGAACACATCAGCTGGCCTAAAGAGAAATGGAAAAATATTTTGTGGGCTGATGAGAGTAAAATTGTTCTTTTTGGGTCCAAGGGCCGCAGACAGTTTGTGAGATGACCCCCAAACTCTGAATTCAAGCCACAGTTCACAGTGAAGACAGTGAAGCATGGTGGTGCAAGCATCATGATATGGGCATGTTTCTCCTACTATGGTGTTGGGCCTATATATCGCATACCAGGTATCATGGATCAGTTTGGATATGTTAAAATACTTGAAGAGGTCATGTTGCCTTATGCTGAAGAGGACATGCCCTTGAAATGGGTGTTTCAACAAGACAATAACCCCAAGCACACTAGTAAATGTGCAAAGTCTTGGTTCCAAACCAACAAATTAATGTTTTGGAGTGGCCTGCCCAATTCCCGGACCTAAATCTTGTGGGGTGACATCAAAAAAGCTGTTTCTGAAGCAAAACCAAGAAATGTGAATGAATTGTAGAATGTTGTTAAAGAATCCTGGAGTGGAATAACAGCTGAAAGGTGCCACAAGTCGGTTGACTCCATGCCTCGCAGATGTGAAGAAATCATGAAAAACTGTGGTTATACAACTAAATACTAGTTTAGTTATTCACAGGATTGCTAAAAAAGGAGTTTGAACATTTTAGTTTTGAGTTTGTAGCGTCAACAGCAGGTGCTACTATTATTGTGAACACCCCCTTTTCTACTTTTTTTTACTAATAGCCCAATTTCATAGCCTTAAGAGTGTGCATATCATGAATGTTTGGTCTTGTTGGATTTATGAGAATCTACTGAATCTACTGGTACCTTGTTTCCCATGTAACAATAAGAAATATACTCAAAACCTGGATTAATCTTTTCACATAGCACTACTATTATTCTGAACACTACTGTGTGTGTGTGTGTGTGTGTGTGTGTGTGTGTGTGTGTGTGTGTGTGTGTGTGTGTGTGTGTGTGTGTGTGTGTGTGTGTGTGTGTGTGTGTGTGTGTGTGTGTGTGTGTGTGTGTGTGTGTGTGAATGAATTTCTCTCTCCAACTATTTTTTGAAACAGGTTAATGGATTGAGAATGATTGGGTTTTTTCCCTCTTAATGCTGTGTTTTGCAGAAAAAGAGAATCTCTTTGAAAGTAGAGAAGGGCACAGTTGGAATAAATGATGTGGACATCAGCTGGATTCCGCAGGAAACCCTCAATGTCATGAGTATGTTAATTTTTTTCCCAAAATGTCACAAATTACAGCCTGCATTGTCTTGGTGCCTGTACTCAACATGAATGTCTTTTTGTTGTTGCTATTTTACTCATATCAACGATTGTGCAAATGAAGTAGTGTGAAGCTGATATTGTCCCACTGTCTTGCAGACAAAGCATCACCCAAAACATCTCCACGGAAACGAAACAAGAGAGCTGCTGGAGTGGATCAGTAAATCCGTCTGTAGCCACCGCTGCCTATCAGGCTCTCAACTCACTTTCTGTGTCATCACGGTAACCTAATTACAATTTGCAGTGGTTCAGCAGGTGAAATCTAGTTTCCAGTCCAGGTGATGTGAGATGTTTGTCTGCTGGATCCAACACAACTGCACGGGACTCTATGAATCTGGTCAGACCTGAATGTTTTAACACTAACAGGAGTGAAGCTGTCTCTCACTATCAAAGGGATTTTTTTTTTAATTACTGCGTATCTGTGTAAACGTGTTAAAGTTCATTAGATACCCATGGAACAGACTCGTATGAATGCTGTGAAGCCATAATAGCTGTGTTTAGGAGTAGTTGTGTTTTATTATGTAATACAATAAATTATGTTAATATGCACTGACATACAGTGAGGAAAATAAGTATTTGAACACCCTGCGATTTTGCAAGTTCTCCCACTTAGAAATCATGGAGGGGTCTGAAATTTTCATCTTAGGTCCATGTCCACTGTGAGAGACATAATCTAAAAAAAAAAAAAAAAAATCCGGAAATCACAATGTATGATTTTTTTAAATAATTTATTTGGATGTTACTGCTGCAAATAAGTATTTGAACACCTGTGAAAATCAATGTTAATATTTGGTACAGTAGCCTTTGTTTGCAATTACAGAGGTCAAATGTTTCCTGTAGTTTTTCACCAGGTTTTCACACACTGCAGCAGGGATTTTGGTCCACTCCTCCATATAGATCTTATCCAAATATTTCAGGTTTGGAGTTCCAGCTCCCTCCAAAGATTTTCTATTGAGTTCAGGTCTGGAGACTGGCCAGGACACTCCAGGACCTTGAAATGCTTCTTACAGAGCCCCTTCTTAGTTGCCCTGGCTGTGTGTTTGGGGTCATTGTCATGCTGGAAGACCCAGCCATGACCCATCTTCAATGCTCTTACTGAGGGAAGGAGGTTGTTTGCCAAAAGCTCGCAATATGTGACCCCATCCATCCTCCCTTCAATACGGTGCAGTCGTCCTGTCCCCTTTGCAGAAGAGCACCCCCAGAGTATGATGTTTCCACCCCCATGCTTCAGGGTTGGGATGGTTTTCTTGGGGTTGTTCTCATCCTCTAAACATGGTAAGTGGAGTTGATTCCAAAAAGCTCTATTCTGGTCTCATCTGACCACATGACCTTCTCCCATGCCTCCTCTGGATCATCTAGATGGTCACTGGCGAACTTCAAATGGGCCTGGACATGTGCTTGCTTGAGCAGGGGGACCTTGCTGCCCTGCAGGATTTTAAACCATGACAGCATCATGTGTTACTAATGTAATCTTTGTGACTGTGGTCCCAGCTCTCTTCTGGTCATTGACCAGGTCCTCCTCTGTAGTTCTGAGCTTTCTCAGAATCATCCTTACCCCACAAAGTGAGATCTTGCATGGAATCCCAGACCAAGGGAGATTGACAGTCATCTTGTGTTTCTTCCACTTTCTAATAAATAATAATAACAGTTGTTGTCTTCTACCAAGCTGCTTGCCTGTTGTCCTGTAGTCCATCCCAGCCTTGTGCAGGTTTACAGTTTTGTCCCTGGTGTCCTTAGACAGCTCTTTGGTCTTGGCTATGGTGGACAGGTTGGAGTGTGATTGATTGAGTGTGTGAACAGGTGTCTTTTATACAGGTAACAAGTTCAAACAGGTGCAGTTAATACAGGTAAAGAGTGCAGAATAAGAGGGCTTCTTAAAGCAAAATTAACAGGTCTGTGAGAGACAGAATTCTTGCAGGTTGGTAGGTGTTCAAATACTTATTTGCAGCAGTAACATACAAATAAATGATTAAAAAAATCATACATTGTGATTTCTAGATTTTTTTTTTTTTTTTTTTAGATTATGTCTCTCACAGTGGACATGCACCTAAGATGAAAATTTCAGATTTCTAAGTGAGAGAACTTGCAAAACCACAGGGTGTTCAAATACTTATTTTCCTCACTGTACATTCATGACTTCAAAACATTCAGATTGGATTAGTTGAATTAGACATAAACTTGTGTTAATAAGTTAAGGCCCCTTCACACATAGCATGAATGAGACTGACTGGTGCTTTGAAGGAGGAGTCGAACAACAGTTGTGCAAATTTGAGCTGCAGTCGAACCCAGTTTCACAGCAGTCGGCACATCCATACCACCAGAGCACATGCAGACTACATTTGCGTTGTGCTCATGTTGGAAAGCAATCGAATGCCGGTCGAGTGCAGTCATACTGCAATCTGAATTCAGTCGCAATATTCATACAGCAAGTTGTACCCAAGTCAAAGCATTCAGACTGCGGTCAAGAGGCTGTATGAAATGTTTGGCCACGTCGAATCCTGGCTGAATGTCCCGTCCGAGCCAGCCTTCACACTAGAGGCCAAAAGAGGGCGAATGGCCCCCGAATGGATATGTGACCCACACTCGGCCAAAGTCAAGGAGCACTCCAAAGTCCTCAGACAGCAGTCTGACTGCAGTCCCAACAGTCAGGTACAATCATGCCCCCAGCCTGACTGTAGAGCACATGCCCACCACTCTTGAGGTGCGTTCGGAGTGGTGAAAGCTCGTACGGCGGTCGGGGTGCAGTGTGACGGCTGGCCAGACTGTATTCGAGGAATATTTGCCATGGTCAGGCACGTCAAATACTGCCGGCTTGTGCTGTATGTGCACACCCACTGGATCACGTTTGGGGTTTGCAAAGAAGATATTTTTATGTGTAATATCTGTGGCACACATACATCCTGTGAACTACATGTGGACATTGCGCAATGAAATTGAAAATACACGGTGTGTTCCTGCGGGTCAATGAGTCCCACAGCTGCAGAACACAGCACACACATCTGAACTGGATGGTGATTCTGATTCTGCTTCATTCATGCTCATTCGTGCTATCTGTGAAGGGGCCTTTAGAATTTTACATATTTTTTCCACTGTGAACCCTTTGATATAACACAATGAGCTAATCATTTTGGCTTTAAATAAGACAGAAAATTATATAAGATCACTGAATATCTCCTGGACTTCATTTACCTCAATCAATGAAAAATGTAATAAGTGTAGTATGGCTGTGATTGGAGAGACTTTCTATGCTGTAATGTTTTGTCTGTTGGTTTACTGTTACATCACAGAGAAAGGCATTGTTAATGCATGAAATCTCGCCTTGTATCTCTGATTTTTCTAATGAGCAACCGTCTTGGTGGCTGTTCATTCTCCTTCATTAGGGTGGTACTTATTTTGCAAAGTTTTGAAATGTAATACTCTGACCCCCTGAACAGGTTCCAATTGATGAGAAAACATGCTGTGTAAAATTTTGTTTGTATAAGTTAATTTTTAGAGGTAGCGCAAAAGCTTTGAAAGTTTTCTATTTTCTGCTAATTAACTCCATCCTAACTAAAACTTGAAAATCACCTGTGGAGGCCATCTTGAATTTCTAAGTGAGTCCCAGGATGATTTGTCAGGACTTTTGATATACTGTTTAGGATGGGTTGGGGCACCGTTAAGCTTTAATTTGTGGGGGGTCAGAGTATGAAATGTCAAAACTTTACAAAATAAGGGACACCCTATCCTTCATGCACACTCACAAAGGTGTTTTTCTGAGCTGTGTGCTCCAAGCAGATTTACCACACAGTGAAATATGCTAAATTAATGACTGAATTAAATGAGCTCCAATGGATAGTCAGTGACTTCTACATGTTCCTGTATTCATCTTAAGTATACTAGCTGGATATAAAACTGATGACTTTGTTTTGTTATACTTTGCATTAACAAATTTATGCAATCCATTTGTTTTGGCCTCTTGTTTTTATTTAATTTACAATGAGTTTTACAGTGAGGTGAAAAGGCATAATTAAACTACACTCAACAAAAATATAAACGCAACACTTTTGGTTTTGCTCCCATTTTGTATGAGATGAACTCAAAGATCTAAAACTTTTCCACATACACAATATCACCATTTCCCTCAAATATTGTTCACAAACCAGTCTAAATCGGTGATAGTGAGCACTTCTCCTTTGCTGAGATAATCCATCCCACCTCACAGGTGTGTCATATCAAGATGCTGATTAGACACCATGATTAGTGCACAGGTGTGCCTTAGACTGCCCACAATAAAAGGCCACTCTGAAAGGTGCCGTTTTGTTTTATTGGGGGGATACCAGTCAGTATCTGATGTGACCACCATTTGCCTCATGCAGTGCAACACATCTCCTTCGCATAGAGTGATCAGGTTGTCAATTGTGGCCTGTGGATGTTGGTCCACCTCCTCTTCAATGGTTGTGCGAAGTTGCTATGGCACACCTGTGAGGTGGGATGGATTATCTCAGCAAAGGAGCAGTGCTCACTATCACAGATTTAGACTGGTTTGTGAACAATATTTGAGGGAAATGGTGATATTGTGTATGTGGAAAAGGTTTTAGATCTTTGAGTTCATCTCATACAAAATGGGAGCAAAACCAAAAGTGTTGCATTTATATTTTTGTTGAGTATAACTCAAAAATGAGTTGTTGTCATAACAACTTAGGTCCTTTAAATGCATTTAAAGTTTTGGGGCATTTAAGTGTTGGTGATGCATTTCCAGTGCATTCCATTCGCTCATTTCAGTTTTTTCGAGTTTATGTAACTGAGGCCAGCAGGTGTCGCTGTGCATATGTAGTTAGTAAACCTCACGCCCAACAGCTCAAAAGGATTATCTGGTCACAAGGCAAGAGCCCTGGGTTTTAGCTTTCTGGATAGAGAGTCCAACTTCCATACCGGAGATCGTGAGTTTGTGTCCTGAGGGGAGCGAATGGGCAGAGTTATAACAACACAACGCAGAGTCAACAAGTAAACCAAAAAATGCATCAAAAAATCTAATCTAAAATGTAACAGAAATTTTTTAGGCAGAAATTTGTCACTTTTTTATTGAAAAACATAAACTAGATTTACATAAGTTTAATTAACCATAAATTAAGTTACTAAAACTTTAACAATTAAATTTTTGAAAATTATTTTATTTAATTTGGCAAACTCAAATGGTTTAAGGCAATCGGTTTCCTGATTGGTTTGAGTTCAACTAACTGAGTTTTACAGTGTATGTATTCGCTCAACAGTGGGGCAGTGGCAGCAGTACATACAAAAAGATACAAATATTCACTTACAGCTTTCTTTGTTTTGAAAATGCAGCTATTGTTTGTTATTAAATGATGGTGTAACCTCTCAGTCATTAGCAGATGTAATTAAAGGACACGTGCACGCAAAAAGAAGCTGGCAGAAGTGCATTGTCATGTCTGTTTGTTTATCAAAATGAGTCAGTGTTTGATTTTGCCTTTTGTTTTGTCGTGTGTGTGTGTGTGCGCGCGCGCACGCTCGCGCACAGTTGGGTGGCTACAGAGACAATGGGTATGTGCACATACTTGCATGTCCCTGTGTATGAGAGAATTATTCTGTGCCAAGTGTGTGTTTGTTCAGTTTTGGGATTGAATAAGAAAAGACTGTCACGCAGTTAATTTGCCAGAGTAAAATAAACTCTGCCAGGATAACATTTGGTCCCAAATAGAGTTAAATACACTATTGTAGAGGGAAATCAACTCTACCATCTTGCGAAATCAAGTTTTTCAACTCCAATAAGAGTCATTCACAGCATGATAGAGTTGATTTTATAGTGTGATAGAGTTGATTTAGCACTGTGATAGAGTATATTTAACACTGTTTGGACTGGGACCAAATGTAGTCCTGCCAGAGTGTCTTTTACTCTGCAAAATTTACTGTGCACTTACTCTTTGGCCATGGTAAAAAAAAAAAAAAAAAAAAAAAAAAAAAAAAACAGCTTATTTGACATATTTCCACTGAACTAATGATTGCAATGAAGTTGTTAAAAAGGTGTGTGTGTGTGTGTGTGTGTGATGTCATAGGGGGAGTGAAGAGTGTGTGTGTGTGTGTGTGTGTGTGTGTGTGTGTGTGTGTGTGTGTGTGTGTGTGTGTGTGTGTGTGTGATGCAGTCATAGGGGAAGTGAAGAGTGTGCGTGCGTGCGTGTTCGGGGCGAGGGGGGGGCGATAAACAGAGGAGTACATCATACGTATTATAGCTAACATTTGATTAAAATTACATGAATGTTTCTCATTTTGTGTCAGATAATTAGTGAAAGTTAAAATTTGTAGAGAGCGCAAAATTTGTTTTTGTTTTTCTTTTTGTTTTTTATTTTTTTACAATTTTTATTTAGTTTTTCGCACAAAATAAAGAACACGCTCCCCAGAATTGGGAAATATAAAGGAGATAAAAGAAAGACGACAACTAAACAACATGTTCAACACTTGAGATAAAATATCTTAATATAACTAAATATGAAAATCAAGTCACTGAAGTTTTCTTGAACAGTCGTGATAAATTTGTGGGCGGGGTTTATGGCTCCTGCACGCGGAGCTGTCCGGTGCTGAAGATGAGCTCAGCGCGCGCGCTGGGGGGCAGGTAACGTCAGCAGCAAAAGACTGTCTGTTCACACACACCTACCGAGTACTAAATTACCGACACACAACCACAGATAGAGAAAGAAAAAAGAACTAAAGAGCAGCTAATCAGATGTGACTTTAGCGCCGCTTCGATGCACTTGATGTTCCGCGCGGATCGAGCTGCTCTCCGGCTGGACTGAAATGGGATGATATGGGATTTTTCATGACGACGAAGATAGGAATCTTTGCTCTCGCCTTGGGTAAGATATCACATCTCGATCGTCTCTTTCACTTCCGTCCTTGCGGCAGAAATCAGCTTTAAACGTCGTTTCGTCTCCCGGCATGAGTGGGACTCTGCTGTGCCTGTAATCTTTATTCATCTGCATCGTGCTCGGTGATAGTTGGTGATTTTCCACGATTGTAAAACCTGAGTAACACGCCCATCCACGTACACGATGCGTGATGCTTTTCAGATTATAACATTTTAAAATGAAACTACTCAATCTGCCCCTCCCCTCCCCCATGAGTGCTACTTTCCTTTTTTAATTCAGTGCTATTTTTAGTTGCAGGCTGTTGTATTATGGATGAATTAATAGAACCTGCAAACTGACCAGAGGCGCACACTATATCTAAACTACAGTGAGGATCAGTATCTTCTGCTGTAACACTGTCCAGTTATCTCCCTAAAAGTTTAAATGATATGATTGTAAAATTCATCTTTTTTTAATAACACAGATTAACCAGACATTCACGAAACAGACAACTCAATCATAATTTGATAATCACAGAAGAAAATTATTCGTGCATTTAGCAGCATTCACATTTCAATAAAAATAATCATAAGCAGTGAATTTTCACAGAAAATATCAAATGTCTTGAACACATAGGGAACATCAAATGATATTTGACAGCTTTGCTTGGATGAACTATACCAGTGCATGATGATTTATCACATTCTGATCAAATAAAGTGTGTGTTTTGCAGTATTCCTGTCGCAAACAGTGTCTGGAGACGCTGCAGATGTGAAGTGTGAGAACATTTATAAGGACTTTTCAGATTGTGTCCTGGAGCTGGGAGCCAGCATGGACAACTATCAGGAAAATGTGACCAGTGCGAGGGGCGTGGCAGCTGTGTGCAGGTGATAACTTTATCACTTCAAGAATATGCAACATCCATTTGTACATTGTTCATTTTTAACTATTTGTTTTGCATGTATAGCATATCGTGCACATCTTTACGCTGCAAGTCAGCGAAACATCAATAATAGGGTATTGTTTTCACTGGTGTGTGTGTGTGTGTGTGTGTGTGTGTGTGTGTGTGTGTGTGTGTGTGTGTGTGTGTGTGTGTGTGTGTGTGTGTGTGTGTGTGTGTGTGTGTGTGTGTGTGTGTGTGTGTGTTTCTAAGGACAAGGTAACTTAAAAACAGCTGGATGGATTTCCATCAAACTTGGTGGGAATATTACTTGTTTAGTTATTTAGTTGTGATTCGATTTTGGAATAGTTTGGTCAAAAGCAAAGCAAAACATGGTCCAAAAAGCACCCTTTTTTTTTTTGTACATGCCGAAACCCAAGAAGCTTGTACAGATGATGTATAAAGTATATATCGATTAGCAAAATAGTTGTGATTGACTGGTATGGATGACTTCATAATGAAGTCACACATAAGTCATATGATGAAGTCATGCATAGTCAAAAAACACCATTACAGACATATGTATATTTACTTGTAGATACATATTGTGGTGTGGAGAGCATGCAGGGCATGCATTAGTCTTCTGATGCCTTTCATTTGTTTTGTTGGCATAAACCTGCTGAACAATTTTGGTGCAATAAGTCCAATTTGTATCACAACAAGCTTTGCATCTCAAGGCAAAATGCTGGAGAGAAAATGAGCAGATGCCACCATGTCAGAGGGAGAATACAGAAATAAACGGTGCCAAGACACTAAACTGTTGTGCTAAATAATGTATGACTTTGCTGCAGCAGTAATGAAATTCTGGCTCCAATTTTGTCATTGTTACTGCATGCACTGTACAACCCTAGAAATTTCCCACTTCCAATTTCATATCTGATATATTTGCTCTTTGATGCAGTTGCCATGGTAATTAAAGCTCAGCTTGACTTGCATGAAGCAACCATAGTCATCTGAGTGATAGATGACTGGCAACAAAATTTATTCCACAACAGTCAGGGTACACTTGCACGCAGCCACGGATGAATTTTGAGTGTAGTTTGGAATTTTAAAAAGCCACCTTGAGCTAATGACCCTTTGTTTTGGCACAGCCATTGGGAAGATTTCCACACATGTGCCCTCAACGCGCTATCTGACTGTAAGGAGGAGGTTAGCTCCATCTGGGAGACACTGAGGGAGGATTCCAGGAAGATCAGCTTCCAGGGCAGCCTGTTCGACCTTTGCAGCCAGAGCTCTTCTCCCAGACTGAGGTCACATCTCGTTGCTCTTCTCCTGCCGCTGACAACCATACTGATCATGAGTAGGACCTCAGTATAGATGGGAGGTGAGGAGGTGGGTGATGTGTTTGTTGGCGGGGGCTCCTCAGTCCTCCTAAGCACAGTTCAAAAACTAAGCCAAGGATTTCAGAGCGCACAATATTTTAACAAGGATTATTCTAATAAAAAGCCGCAGGCCTCTGTGGTAAACCAATCAATATTTGTTGTGATGAATAATTCTTGAAATCCTCTCAAATCCTACAGCTTGATCACTCCTTATGTAAGAGTTGTGAAATATTTCATTTCTGCCACCTGGTCAGGCCAGAGAGACGTCAGGGAATAGTCTTTGTATTCTGTGGATCTCTGAGTCTGATCGGCACACAGCTAGAGGTTTACAAAAATAAACAAATTAATAAAGAAAAAAGCAAAGAATTAAAAAAAAAAAAAAAAAACGGGGTGGGCACAATACCTCAAGTACAAGTAAAAGCTACAAACATGCTGTCGGTACTGCTCACGTCACATAATGTGAGGATTTTCTGCAGACCATCAGGGAGCTGTTGGTTATTTATAAGCTGTACTTTGGTTATAGGGTGTCCACCTTGTGTAGTATGCACACTTTGTCAAGTTTGTATAAACACAGCTATAATGAGAAAAGCATTCACATTTACAGGAAAGCATGAAAAGGAGAACTTCACCAAATTGTTGCTTTTTTTTTTGCCAATGTAAGTTTTTTCATTTTTAGAAAATACTGATATTGTTGTAAGTTTTTACCATGAAATGACAGCAAGGTGAGTTTGAACATAAAGCTACAGTGTATAGGATTTGGGGCGCTTATTATCAGAAATGGAATGTAGCATTAAGAACCATCTGCTGATTAGTGTATAATTATCTGGAACAAGAAAGCAGTGTGTTTTCTTAACTTTAGCGTGACCCCTTCATGGAAACCGCCTATTGGACCGGCATGTTGATAGATTAGTCCAAAAGGAACATAGTGACTCTGTCTTTGACATTTTGCAGTTCAGCCAGAAGACTGAAGAGAAGCCACTGGTTGCTCCCCTATATATTGTCTACTGGTTGCTTGTTTTTGAGAAATGAAGAATAATACATATTGTTTATCACAGTGAAAGGCAAGGGAGCACGAATTCTCATCGACAAAGAAGTGAAACTGTTAAGAGAAACTAAATGGTAACAGATGATGGGATAAAGCAATCTGCAACCTCACCACTAGATGACACTAAATCATACACACTGTAACTTTAAACAGCACCAAACTGGGCATAAATTAGAGAATTTCTTCCACCAAAGGAAGTGAACAGGCAATGTTAAGCATATTATAGGTGAAAAGGCCATTTCAGGTTTGTTTTTTCAAAATGTACTATACGTGTAACTATGTAAGTGACAATCTAGCCACGTCTAAAACTTTTTGCCCCTTTTCCCTGACTCTTCAGCACACTGTGGCTGATGTTGCATAGCTGCTATAGACACCAAAAACAGACGTCTTTCTTTTTTTTTTAAAGCATGCGTCACTTCATAAAACCATCACACTTCTAACCTATTTAAAAAAAAAAACTAATGTTGTGCGAATGTTCAGCTGTGCGGTTAACTTCACCTTGCGAAGGGCCCCTTCACACATAGTGCAAATTTGGTCGAATTGCACATCAATTGCGCATGAAGCAGGAGTTGTATGCGAAACACGTAAAACTGCAGCTGCCTCGTACACCTGTTGCTACAATTATTTGCACACACCAGTGGCTGAAAGACAAAGTGTGTGCTGTGAGAACCCATCAAACCCTCTAGCGGTAGGTGTTGGCCAAATACCAGGTGACATGCATGAACATCTAACACCGCTCGCATGGCACTTGAAAAATGTGTGGTCATTCACACTATCATCACGAAAACAGTCTGCAGACAATCACTATCGAGCTGGATGTGAAATTTGCCTAAGTACCCCACGAGTGTGGCGTTGCAAACAGACACAGTGACAGTTGGTGTGTGCGCTGAACTGACAGGGGGTGTGTCCACTGATAGAAGCAGCTGTGGAGATCTTTGGATCTGGACGTCCCAGCTGGGGAACACGTAACACATATATATCACTGTGGCGATGGGCTGTGGCGAGTGATCGCGCGCACAGCATGCACATTGACAAGCTGCTCCTAAGTTGAAACGGACCATCAGATCATAACACACAGCGGGTGATCTGAATGGCACGTGACCCACGTGAACTCTGTTCCACATGACGTGGTGTCAGTCCTGCGGCGCGCCGCCCACAAGACATGCATGTTGTGCAGGACACACCGGACCAGTAGATGTGGACATGATGAGAGTACGCTGCTTCTCATTCGTGTCATTTCATGACTGTATGTCTGTGACCATGGGTCATCTACAGAGGAACAGACGGATCATATTTGTATTGTCTGCATGATAAGAGGGATTCAGTACAATGCAATGTTTTTATATGGTGTGTGGTTTTATTATTATTTTTTTAATACGTCCATGTCCTTCCTGATATCAGGCAGTTTCCCTCACCTTTCACAGGACAGTGATGGTAGCTTAGTGGTAAAGTTTCTGACTGATAATCAGTATAATGTATTTTAAATTTTACTTATTTTTTCTTCACAGCAGCTGCACGATGTGTAGCCACATCGTGCAGCTGCTAGCACTGTGTTCCTGCATGCATGAACCGTCGCAGCTGCATTGTGCACGCCTGCCCATCGGCACGTTTGTGTGGTTCGCTGGTACAAGCTGTTCTGAAGGGAGTCATCCCGAGTTGTACATATTTGCACTATGTGTGAAGGGGCCCTAAAATATTACATCATAGTGGTGCAATAACAGCATATATCACATGCAGTATGCAAAATATAAGAGATTTATTTCCATTATAGATCACAGTATTACATCCACACAGTGATTAGTTACAATGGTTAGCATCAAATTCACTCCTATATAATTTTAACATTTTAAAACACCTCAAATGTTTGTCAGATTATGTTGACTACATTACACATTAAAAAGCTGCTATAAAACAGAATAATTTTAACTATCCAGAGTGGCATCTTTAATAGCCAAATTAGAACCTTTGCTGAGGCCCAGGGTCTGTCAGAGGATGGACTAGTTAAGAGTAATGGGCCATGGCATGGTGAACACAGCCTGTCCTCACATTTCACTGCTGGGAGACCATTAGGCAGCATTCCTAACTGAGGCTTGAAATGACAATTTTCCTCACAAGAGATGAGACCTCTAACCATTAAGACACTCCTACTACTAATAAAAAATCTTTATATATATATATATACACACACACACACCTTTTGGGGGGTTATTATTTTAGATGGCTGGGTGAGCAAAACACACCCACATAAGTGTATTTAGTAGTTGGTATTAGTTGTAAATTCGAAAAAAAAAAAAACAGTATTGGATTGTTATCAACACATCCCTAGACACTATGTCCCAGCAAGAGGATTTTCAGCCAAATTCTGCTAATACCAGACCAGCGATCACAAACCATAATGTTTCTCCTACGCAATGTTACTATATGTTAAGCAATTCAAATTCCCAACTGACTCCATTCAACTGTTTTGAATTAATATTGCTCTCCAATGACAAAATCACTCTGGTAGAAGTATTGTGCATGTCATTATTTGTAAGGAATGTGTCATACTTTGGTGGTTTTTTTTTTTTTTCAGTCATTTTAGAAAAAGCATTTAAAGATTCCTTTACAAAAATGTGGTGACTGCAATAACGTTTCGGAACAGCATTATTTCCCAAAGTGTAATTTCATATTTGCTTTAATACTAATGGTTCTGGCAGGCATTAGTCATGTATTATATCACAAATGCATGAGGAATTTTGTGACAGTGCTTCAGAAAATCGAGGTTTGTTCCATGCATGACGTTAATCTAGCTCCTTGGCGTAACAGCAGCCTTTCTCTTTACCCACACATACATATGTTAGCATGATTGTTCCTATGCTCTTTAGTTCATTTTGCACATGTAGTAGCATTATGTCATCTGCCACGTGTCCGATATTGGGAATTCAAACGGTTATAAGTTGTGACATTGTGAAAGCATGAGCAATATACTGTACATCTAACAGACGACTTTCATTTTTCATGTACTGTTGAAGAAAGCATGAAAATGGTTGACTGAATTACCTTCAATGTGCCAAGATTTTCTGAATGTAAATCCAAGTTCAATATTGAGGTCTTTTTCAGTTTTCTAACAGCACACTCTTTACAAATCTGTATAAAGCATTATAGTAATGTGTTTGTAATAATAAAGCACCCAGTTTAAAACATCTACTGTTCATGTGTCATTTTTACAAAAAGAGTGGATTCCACAGATCTCAGGAAACAAAGTGTTAAAGTGGAGCATGGAGCAAGAAATGGTTCAAAGAAACGATTGAGTCAACTCCTTATTCATTTGGAGCCTTTCTGTTTTTAGTTTACCCTGAAGCAAAGTGTTGATAATGAGGATGGCAACAAGCATTTTTGAACTCGTTAGTGCGTTCCCATCTGCTGCTTTCTATCTGGACCTCTTCCAGCACAGGCAGTTATGGGAGAAAACAAGGGTTCAGGGCCCAGGGTAAAAACCTTCATAAGAACTGCAGACACAATGTGGTGTGCCCCTCATTACTTTGACATCTTTACTGCAATAGTCAATTATTTTTTTCCACCAAGTTTCCTCACTGAGATTTAGATTTAAATAAAGATGAACAGGCCATGTATAATTAAATGACATATGCCAAGTATGTGCAATACCGGTGCAAAGACACCAGACTTTAATTCATCAGGAAGAAAATATGTCTGCCGTGTGTGGTATTACAGCACCAGAAATGGGTCAGAGAATGTAATTTACATTGATGAGTGCTGGTGAAGGAGGCAGTAGAAATGTCTGTCCACATGAAAAGAAAATAACAGTATCTGCCTCTATGAACAAAACACTTGCTGCTGAGTTATTTGCATTTAGATAAATCTCCAAAAATAAGCATAAGCAAAACAGTACAAAGGTGGCATTGTATCTGAATACTGCTGGAGGACATGGCCAGAAAAAAGCTGCAAAGATGCTGAGGTGAAGAGCACTGCATGTAATGATGTCAAAGCAGAAGCATGCGTATTATGGCAGTAATAACAAACGGCAGAGCATTTTTATAGGAGGCTCCAAAATTGTTTTAGAAGCAGTGGTACATATGATGACTTTCCACCTGACATCATCATAAACGAGTTTTCAGAATCGCACACTCCTGTCAGAACACAGCTGGAGGCTGACACCATCTCGAGTGGCCTCCTAGTCAGCCTAATATATTGTGACAAACAGACAGAAACAAACAGCGCTATAACTGGGCAAAAAAAAAAAAAAAGCTGCACCAGCTTGCCAAGGAACAAAAACATTTCTGGGCTTAGATCCACAAAATCCATCAACAGCAGTAAAAATAAACTTGCTTTTGTAAGCTTGACCTTGTATGTTTTGGAATTAAAAACCAGACACATGTACATAACATTTTAGCTGCATTATAAAAACAGCTCCAAAACAGATTAGTCTAAAGATTACAATTTCAACTGAAAAATTAAATGCTGTGAATTCATTACACACTACTGTCGTCAGTCAGAATAAACATGAAGAAAGAAACACCTGCTTTTTACAACACACATTTTTACTATGTCTAATACTCAGCGGCTGGTTTGTAGGTCACCGGTGTTTGGTCTGAATACAGCAAATCCAAACACCTGTCTTTAACAGACTTAAGATAATGAGATGCGTGTACTACGTTTCACCATGAAAGAAAAATGAAAATCACTCTGTGGGATAGGAGTTGGACTACAAATATGTAGACTTGAGTTAAATTCCCCATTGGACATGACCACTCATCTGCATTGTCCCAGTCCCACCCAGCTGTAAATGGGTACCAGCCTTGGCTGTGGAGGTAACCTATGATAGACTGGAGATCCATTAAGGGGAAGTCATATCAGTTGCAGTCATAAACACTGAAAAATGTCTTAACATTGTAGTTTTTAAACTGGGCAATGTTTAATAGACACTTCTGAATAAGCAGCTCATCAGCAGTACTGTTAGTTCAACATATTCTCTACTATTGGTGAATTTTCCCATTTGCCAACAGAGGGACTCCTCTGAGCAAGTTCAAACATTAACTGTTCACAGAGTTCAGCACAGAGAATCAATAGAAAATTAAAGGTTAGATTTAGGTCCACTGTTGACTGGAATGGCCATGAGTTCAGTCCGCATGCACAAGTACTCTCCAATCACCGCCATCAATGCCATGCAAGCTACATTGATGAGCCACCAAGACAGGGCAGCTGGAAGATGGGCATTATAGATCCAGCAGCCGATCATGTGGAAGAAGTGCACGGTAACTGTGAAGTCCAGGCACTGCTTCCCACGACGGATGAAGAGCCATAGTCCGAGAGCGCTGCAGGAACAAGGAGACAGAATGGTTCTATTAGCAACCCTGTTGTACTGAGAGATGGTGACTGTTTCGTCTCTTTGTTCATGCAGAAAAAAACCCCCTCAAACAAATAACACAAAATTTCTTACCAGGTAAGGGAGTTCAAGATCAATGCCATCATTGAGAGCCTGCCCTGCATCGTGGCAAATCCAAGGACCTGGGAAACCAGAGTCAGCATTTAAAAAATAAAACAAACTAGAGCATCACGCTCATAGAGCGCAAACTCCCCCAACACCAGTGTCCAAGTCCACAAATTTTTACCTTGGAAAAAAAATTTCAATGTCAAAGTCCTGTTAGAAGTAGCTTTACATAAGGTAAAATAAATTATATGACTACGACAGTACGCGCGCTCTGATTGGCTGATTTCTGGTCTGGTATGTTCTCATATCAAACCGTTACCATGACAATAGGTTCAGATCATGTATAAGAT
Organism: Thalassophryne amazonica; assembly: GCF_902500255.1. Lineage (NCBI taxonomy): Eukaryota > Metazoa > Chordata > Actinopteri > Batrachoidiformes > Batrachoididae > Thalassophryne > Thalassophryne amazonica. Next base: position 77,473,517 of record NC_047105.1, on the reverse strand, counting down.
TTGCAACTTTGTTTACAATTTTCACAGAGTGAAATAAAACAAAAAGTGAAAAAGAAATTATAAGCGATGAAGAGGACCATTCTCTGAGTGAACTTTATTAAACTGATGAGTTTGAATCAGAGGAAGTAACAGCAAACAAGCTTGAAGTGGACATGCAAAATTAACACCAACAAGATGAAAATACAGCCCAGAACAGCTCTGAATAAACAATAAACAAATAATTAATCTTGCTTGCTCAGTCTGTACGGGAATATCAGACCTCAGTATTTTTTGTACAGATGTCCTGCACTGTCAAGATCTTGGTCTGGTATACGTATTCCCTTACAGACCTTGTGCTTGGTTAATAATCCTTTAATACAAAACATATATTAAAAGGGCTTTTCAATGTTAAAATCAAATATTCACCAAATCTGCAATACGGATACAGATACAGATCAGACTTAGTCTGTTCGTTGAGAGTGCCAGTTTGCACCTCATTGTCACAAATGAGAGTGACTGAGTCACTTTTGTTGTGATATAATGCAAAAATGTACACCAAATGGTGTTTTCAATTAAATTCAAATGTCCACAAAATCCAAAATGCGGATCAGATCCACATCAACTTTGTCAAGTGATAGTGAGTGCCAGTCTGCACCTCACTTTCAAACATGAGAGTGATTGTGTCACATTTGATTAAGATATAATGTAAAATATACATTAATGGGGTTTCCAAGTTAAATTTAAATGGTCACAAAATGTAATCTGGATCAGATTCTGATCAAACTTTGTCAGTTGATAAAGCATACCATCTTATACAATGCTATCAAATGTGAAAGAAATTTGATCTTTTTTGACAGACTTTGTTCATTGTTAAAGACAGGGATTTTTCCAATTTTCCAAAATTTTTCCTGACTTTGCCCTTTGACCTTGAAAACTGAATCCGTTTTTGCCTATTAGGATATGAATCTTCAGTAAAAAAAAAAAAAAATAATAATAATTCATAGCAATATATGAAAAATTGTGGGCTCCAGACTGTTCACAAGCAAACAAAAAAAAGGGGTGAAAACACAACCGTAAAAAAAAATGAAGGGGAAAAAATACTGTGACTAACCCATCACACAAGACTAATTGTGTATGCATGTCAAAGCTCACATTTTGTCCTACTTAAGACTATAATAATCTCCTCTGACCCAGTGATTAAGCACTGGAGCGGTTAAATTGTTGGCTTCAACACTGGTGAATATGAGCTGAATTGTTGGTGGAATTTTATTTTGCTGGATTTGTTTTCAATACACACCTTGCATTTTCATCCTTCATGACAAATGTGTCCATTTTCTGAAATGCTACCACTTTATAAACTTAAGTTATTGGTTTTAGGTGTTTGGTTTCAAACTGAACCCCACTGGACATGACCACTGGAAATATGTTTGTTTTACAACAGATGCAAGAACCCACTTGGGTTAGGTTTGGGGTGAGGTTAAGGTTCGGCTCTGTGGAGTCGCTCCTGTTATTTTGTATGTCTTGCATGTTGAGCTACACACAGGTGACAAAGGTTAAAAAAAAAAAAAAAAAAACCTGAATAAAAGAATGAAAAAGCAAAAGGAAAGCCCTGATCCATAAGACTTGAGCACTCAATGGGTGGTATGATGAATAACATAAAATTTTGTGAATTATAAGCTCAGTCGTGCTTCAAAATCATCAGGTCTCATAACAAATAAACACCTACAGTAGTGTTCAGAATAATAGTAGTGCTATGTGACTAAAAAGATTAATCCAGGTTTTGAGTATATTTCTTATTGTTACATGGGAAACAAGGTACCAGTAGATTCAGTAGATTCTCACAAATCCAACAAGACCAAGCATTCATGATATGCACACTTTTAAGACTATGAAATTGGGCTATTAGTAAAAAAAAAAAAAAAAAAAGTAGAAAAGGGGGTGTTCACAATAATAGTAGCATCTGCTGTTGATGCTACAAACTCAAAACTATTATGTTCAAACTGCTTTTTTAGCAATCCTGTGAATCACTAAACTAGTATTTAGTTGTATAACCACAGTTTTTCATGATTTCTTCACATCTGCGAGGCATTAATTTTGTTGGTTTGGAACCAACATTTTGCTCGTTTACTAGTGTGCTTGGGGTCATTGTCTTGTTGAAACACCCATTTCAAGGGCATGTCCTCTTCAGCATAAGGCAACATGACCTCTTCAAGTATTCTGACATATCCAAACTGATCCATGATACCTGGTATGCGATATATAGGTCCAACACCATAGTAGGAGAAAAATGCCCATATCATGATGCTTGCACCACCATGCTTCACTGTGAACTGTAGCTTGAATTCAGAGTTCGGGGGTTGTCTCACAAACTGTCTGCGGCCCTTGGAACCAAAAAGAACAAGTTTACTCTCATCAGCCCACAAAATATTCCTCCATTTCTCTTTAGGCCAGTTGATGTGTTCTTTGGCAAATTGTAACCTCTTTTGCACGTCTTTTATTTAACAGGGGGACTTTGCGGGAGATTCTTGCAAATAAATTAGCTTCACACAGGCATCTTCTAACTGTCACAGCACTTACAGGTAACTCCAGACTGTCTTTGATCATCCTGGAGCTGATCAATGGGTGAGCCTTTGCCATTCTGGTTATTCTTCTATCCATTTTGATGGTTGTTTTCTGTTTTCTTCCACGCGTCTGTTTGTTTTTTTTTTGTCCATTTTAAAGCATTGGAGATCATTGTAGATGAACAGCCTATAATTTTTTGCACCTGCGTATAAGTTTTCCCCTCTCCAATCAACTTTTTAATCAAACTACGCTGTTCTTCTGAACAATGTCTTGAACGTCCCATTGTCCTCAGGCTTTCAAAGAGAAAAGCATGTTCAACAGGTGCTGGCTTCATCCTTAAATAATGGACACCTGATTCACACCTGTTTGTTCCACAAAATTGACGAACTCACTGACTGAATGCCACACTACTATTATTGTGAACACCCCCTTTTCTACTTTTTATTACTAATAGCCCAATTTCATAGCCTTAAGAGTGTGCATATCATGAATGCTTGGTCTTGTTGGATTTGTGAGAATCTACTGAATCTACTGGTACCTTGTTTCCCATGCAGCAATAAGAAATATACTCAAAACCTGGATTAATCTTTTTAGTCACACAGAACTACTATTATTCTGAACACTACTGTATGGTAGATTTTGAACGAAGGTATCAGACACCACTCTGCACCACCATCAACAAAATACCATGTGAAGAAATATTTTAGGGGAGAATGGTGTTCCATCCCTCCAGCAGACTTCCACAGGCTTCTAGAATCAATATCAGGCCATACTGATGGCATTCTGGCAGTACGTGATGGCTCAACTAAGACACTTCATGTGGGTTTTTCCTTCAATTTGTCACTCAGCTGTATGTTTAGTACCCAGACAAATAATCAAAGTCATTAAAAAACAAAACACTTCATCTTAAAAACATACAATGGAACAGAAGCAGCCTTGATACAGGTAAATAGATTCCACCCAAGCTTACTTCATAGCTGAAGATCTGGTCCAGTGAGCGATTTGTTTGCACCAGACTGTCAACTCCAGCCAGCCACAGGCCCAAGAAACTGTAATAGATGCACTGCATCAACACAATCTGACACACAATGAGGACCGGGTCCCAAATGTAGCTACGGAAGTGACCGGCCATTGTAGAACAATGTTAAATATCAAGGCTCAAAAACTTAACAGCTGGTCCATGTAGTGTGACCCATCTCTGATGGAACAACCTGCAAGACAAAAGGGAAAAGCTGCATTTGATGAAATATGATCATATTTTATATCCCAGTTTTCATTCTTGCGCTAATGTTTCCATGTCACAGAACTACAACAGTAATTGTGTGATTTTAGTTTTTCAATAGCAATAAAGCCACTGCACCACTTTTAGGTCAGTCATACAAGTGTCTTCTGAAATGAGTGAAAAATAATTTATCAACATGTATCGACATTACATGTAGTCATCATGACCTGCAGCTCATATACTAGAGAAGTCAGAATATTAGGTCTTCAGGTACTACAGGTACAAAAAAGTGTCAGACCTTATTTAAACCCTGAGTAACAAATGATGTGTGTGAGTTGTCATTTGCTGGGGAGGTGTAGGGAACCTTTGTGCGCATGCATGAATTTTTTTCTCTGCCGCAGAGCACATCAGTTGCGAGCAGCAAGCATTACAGCAGGGTATTCAACTCGTTCCAGAAAGGGCCGAGAGGGTGCAGGTTTTCTTTGCAGCTACTGACAACACCAGGTGATTCCATTGATGAACTCATCCCATCTGCTCAAAGTGATTTTAATCAGTGAAACCACCTGCTGGAATCAGTGGCTGCAAAGAAAACTTGCACCCTCTTGGCCCTTTCTGGGATGTCTTTGGACACCACTGCCTTAGAGTGAAGACGTGTATTGAGCCTTCGTCCTAGGGTTGTTGGGAAAGTGTAGGAACACGGACCCACAACAGGGGGCGCAAATGAACGGACAATGGAGAAAGTCAAATCACAAAGTTTTACTGTTGTGAATCCACACAACAAACACAACAGATTACAAATACAGCAGTAACCGAATTCCAAAGGTGTCGTGTGGGCAGGCTCGACGATAGGAGACGTCTGTCCGAGTCGAACCGGAACCACCCGATTTCCTCTGCCACCGAACCCCGGGGATACTGGAGCCGCCAAGTCCCGAACCCCAGGTGGCCACTGCCTCCGCTCGTCGGATCCGGTACTGCTGGCAAGGAACAGAAACAGTCAGGTGTGGGTGCGGCTGCACCCAGCAACACACAGGGTGGAAACACCACCTCCACCTCTTCTCAGGAAAATACAGGTGAGTGCAGGAATGTGAGTACTTATCCAAAATACAGTCTCCTGCTGTCTTTTCTCTTTCTGTGTAAAGGCAAAAAGTATTTAATGGTCAAAAGATGATCTGTTTGGCTGGATACGTTACCTCCTTGGTAGAGCGATATCTCGGCAATGAGGTGGAGATGCCGTCCTGCTGATATACCTCCCTGTTGATTGATATCAGCTGTCTCGTCTCAGGTGATGGGTGACAGCTGTCACCCTGGCTGCTCCTGTGAGGCGGCAGCGCCCTCTGGTGCCTGGAGCCCGCACTCCAGACAGGGCACCCTCTGGTGGTGGTGGGCCAGCAGTACCTCCTCTTCAGCGGCCCACACAACAGGACCCCCCCCTCAACGGGCGCCTCCTGGCGCCCGACCAGGCTTGTCCGGGTGGCGACGGTAGAAGTCGGCCAGGAGGGCCGGGTCCAGGATGAAGCTCCTCTTCACCCAGGAGCGCTCTTCGGGGCCGTACCCTTCCCAGTCCACCAGATACTGCAAACCCCGGCCCATCCGTCGGACGTCCAGGAGCCAGCGTACAGTCCAAGCCGGCTCGCCATCGATGATCCGGGCAGGAGGTGGTGCCGGACCCGGAGTGCAGAGGGGTGAGGTGTGATGAGGTTTGATTCTGGACACGTGGAACACTGGATGAATCCGCAGTGAGGCCGGAAGCTGAAGCCTCACTGCGGCGGGATTGATGACCTTGAGAATTTTGAATGGACCAATGTATCGTTCCTGTAGTTTTGGGGAGTCCACTTGTAGAGGAATGTCCTTGGTGGACAACCACACTTCTTGCCCAGGACGATACGTAGGAGCCGGGGTCCGCCGCCGGTCTGCATGGTTCTTTGCCCTCGTCCGGGCCTTCAACAAAGCAGAACGGGCGGCACGCCCACACCCGACGGCACTTCCGTAGGTGGGCCTGGACCGAGGGCACACCGACCTCTCCCTCGACCACCGGAAACAATGGGGGCTGATACCCCAAACACACCTCAAAAGGGGAGAGGCCGGTGGCTGATGATACTTGACTGTTGTGGGCGTACTCGATCCAGGCCAGGTGGGTACTCCAGGCCGTCGGGTGCGCGGCTGTCACACAACGTAGGGTCTGCTCCATCTCTTGGTTGGCCCGTTCTGCTTGCCCGTTGGTCTGGGGGTGATACCCGGACGAGAGACTGACCGTGGCCCCCAGTTCCCGGCAGAAGCCCCTCCAGACGTGCGAGGAGAACTGGGGACCGCGATCGGAGACGATGTCTGATGGTATCCCATGCAGACGGACGACGTGGTGGACCAGGAGGTCCGCTGTCTCCTGGGCCGTTGGTAGCTTCGGGAGGGCCACGAAGTGGGCCGCCTTGGAGAATCGGTCCGCTATCGTGAGGATGACGGTGTTGCCCTGGGACGGCGGGAGGCCCGTGACAAAATCCAGGCCGATGTGAGACCAGGGGCGATGAGGCACGGGCAGCGGCTGTAGCAATCCCGATGTCTTGCGGTGGTCGGCCTTGCCCCTGGCGCAGGTGGTACAGGCCTGGATGTAACCCCGGACGTCGGCCTCCAGGGACGCCCACCAGAAGCGCTGCCGGACGACTGCCACGGTTCTTCGCACCCCAGGATGACAGGAGAGCTTAGAACCGTGACAGAAGTCCAGAACTGCAGCCCTGGCTTCTGGTGGGACGTAGAGTTTGTTCTTCGGTCCGGTTCCGGGGTCCGGGTCTCGTGTCAGGGCCTCCCGGACGGTCTTCTCCACGTCCCAGGTGAGGGCGGCCACGATAGCGGACTCCGGGATGATGGGATCCGGGGGATCCGACGACTCAGTTTTGACCTCATCTTCATGTACCCGGGACAAGGCATCCGATCTCTGGTTTTTGGTCCCGGGACGGTAGGTGATCCGGAAGTCAAAACGGCCGAAGAACAGTGACCAGCGGGCTTGCCTGGGATTCAGCCGCTTGGCGGTCCTGATATACTCCAGGTTCCGGTGGTCAGTGAAAACCGTGAATGGCACGGACGTTCCCTCCAACAGATGTCTCCACTCCTCAAGAGCCTCTTTCACCGCAAGGAGCTCTCGATTGCCGACGTCATAGTTCCGTTCGGCTGGGGTCAACCTGCGGGAAAAATAGGCACACGGGTGAAGGACCTTATCGGTCTTCCCGCTCTGGGACAGCACGGCTCCTATCCCTGAGTCCGAGGCGTCCACTTCAACTGGCGACTAGGATCGGGCTGCACCAGAACAGGTGCAGAGGAGAAGCGCCGTTTCAACTCCTTGAACGTGGCTTCGCAACGATCCGACCAGGTGAAGGGGACTTTTGGTGAGGTCAGGGCTGTCAGGGGGCTAACTACCTGACTGTAGCCCTTAATGAACCTCCTGTAGAAATTAGCAAAGCCTAGGAACTGTTGCAACTTCCTACGGCTTGTGGGTTGGGGCCAGTCTCTCACCGCCGCAACCTTGGCCGGATCAGGATCGACGGAGTTGGAGGAGATAACGAACCCCAAGAAGGACAAAGACGTGCGGTGGAACTCACACTTCTCGCCCTTCACAAACAGCCGGTTCTCCAACAACCGCTGCAGGACCTGACGTACATGCTGGACATGGGTCTCAGGGTCCGGAGAAAAGATGAGTATATCGTCTAGATATACGAAGACGAACCGGTGCAGGAAATCCCGCAAGACATCGTTAACCAACGCTTGGAAAGTCGCGGGAGCGTTTGTGAGACCGAACGGCATGACCAGGTACTCAAAGTGACCTAAGGGGGTGTTAAATGCCGTCTTCCACTCGTCTCCCTTCCGGATCCGAACCAGGTGGTACGCATTTCTAAGATCGAGCTTGGTGAAAATCTGGGCTCCATGCAGGAGTGTGAACACTGAATCCAACAGGGGCAACGGGTATCGGTTGCGAACCGTGATCTCGTTCAACCCCCTATAATCAATGCATGGACGAAGTCCGCCATCTTTTTTGCCCACAAAAAAGAAACCTGCGCCCATCGGGGAGGTGGAATTCCGGATCAACCCGGCAGCTAACGAGTCCCGGATGTAGGTCTCCATTGATTCGCGCTCAGGCCGTGAGAGGTTGTACAGCCTACTGGACGGGAACTCACTGCCCGGAACCAAATCAATGGCACAATCAAACGGACGGTGGGGGGGGAAGAGTGAGAGCCAGATCCTTGCTGAACACGTCGACAAGGTCGTGGTACTCCACCGGCACCGTCCCCAGATTGGGCGGGACTCTGACCTCTTCCTTAGCTCGGGAGCCGGGAGGAACCGAGGTACCTAGACACACCCGATGGCAGGTCTCGCTCCACTGAACCACTACCCCGGACGGCCAATCAATCCGGGGATTGTGCTTCAACATCCAGGGAAATCCTAAAACCACATGGGAGGTGGCCTGAGTCACAAAAAACTTGATCACCTCCCGGTGAATTCCTGACACCACCAGAGTTACAGGTGGTGTCTTATGCGTGATCGGAGGGAGTAGGGAGCCATCTAGTGCCCGAACCTGTACAGGCGAGGTAAGCGCCACCAGAGGGAGCCCTATCTCCCTGGCCCATCTGCTGTCCAACAGATTCCCCTCAGAGCCCGTGTCCACCAGTGCTGGGCCTTCAGGGTTGAGTCCTCATAAAGGATCGTGACTGGGAGTCGTGTGGCAATGTGGGTGTGTCCCACGTGAATGTCTCAGCCCACCCCTAGCCCAGTCTCTAGGGGCGGGCGTTGGAGTTTTGACCACTCGGGGCAGTCTCTCATATGGTGCTCTATCGCACCACAAACAAAACAAGCTCCGTGGGCCCGTCTCCTCTGTGCGTCTGGTGCCCTAAATGTTGCCCTACTTGTGTCCATAGCTTCGTCAGCAGGGGGAGATGTGGCCCCACGGAGCGCAGGGGCCGTGGAGCGTGGGGAAGGCGGAGCGCGGTCGGAACCGGAAGGGAGAGGGACGGCGCGTGCCCGGCCACGCCCTTCGTCTCGTTCCCGCCGACGTTCTTCTAACCGGTTGTCTAACCGTATGACAAGATCGATGAGCCCATCTAAATCCCGTCTTGTCCACAAGTTCTTTTATACTCACTCGACTGGTAAGCACTGAAAGCCGAGATAGACATGTCCCAACTTGTCCTCTAACACGCCGAAACGGAGGTGTTCCTTTGTCTCGCTTCATCAGCGAATCGGTCGTGACGCGCGAAGCCTCCGCGCGGCTTTCCATGACAAAATCTCTTGTTAAAAGTGAAATCTGCCGGAAAATGGCTGATGTCCAGCTCTTGTGATAACCAGAGAAAGAGCACACGACGGTCTCGTATCCACAGAGCCATCAGCTTAGAAATGATCCAGTGGTTTGTGCCGCGTCGTCGCAGCTCGCAGCGCGGCGCACCGACCGTCCTTTAAAGGGGTCCTTAAACCTGTAGTTAAAGTCCTTATTCTCTGTGAAGCCCGTAAAATTTTCACTGAAAGCCAGATAAATTTTTTGAATGGTTTCCAGGTGCCACTCTCTAACAGCTTCTGAAAAAATTCTGATGGAAAAAAAGTCCTTTTCATTCCGCCATTTCCAGACAATGAAAATCCGACGAGGGGGCGGGACCACTCCTTCCACAAGGCGTGCTCACAGGTGAATGACGTCACCGACAGGCGTGGAAAAGCTCACGCATGTGCACGAGGGTTCAAGCATGTCTGACGTAAAAACATATGAATGAAATCCATATAGTTTTTGAAAAAAATAAAAAGGTACGATACTTTACGGACAGACCTCGTACTACGCATATTTTGTTTGTTTTTTTGTGTATTATGTGATGCATTGTACTAGCATGTATAATTGTTTAGTAATGTGTGCTTATGGCAGCAATGGACCTATTTGACTATACAGTCAATATGTATTGTTACTGTAATATGTATGTATTGATTATTGGTTACCACATGTGGTGGTTTTACCTACATAATGGTGCATATACACATAGGCAAGACACGTTATGAATGTCATATTTGCGTCATTCTTGGCACATTCCTGACATTCTTAATGTGACTTAACTCATCTGAATAAGTTTCTTAATAGTGCTTGTTGGTGCGTGATATTCGTGATTCTCGTGGAGCATGTTTTTGGCTGTCAAAAAAATCTTCCACAAATGTCACGCACCACCCTCATTTCGCATCATGTCGTGGAGGTCGCAACTGAGCTTGTTGATCTGACTTGATTAGTGGTGATCCTTAATAAAGCGTGACAGCATTCTTCTCTGATGTGCGCACAATTAAACCCTGCTGCACTGCATTCAGTTTCATTGCTGCAGTATGCTGAAGAAAGACAGTGATGCCAAGTCAGCTAAAAGTGTCCTTCCAGTGCTCCTCAGTGTGCTCCTACAGGTGTTCCACTTGCTGCATGTGCCTCATGTTTGGGAAAATGCGTGAGATGAGAGCCGCATGGAGCCACACATCTGGCTCTCTCTCCATCTCCTCCTCCTCTCTGTGCCACTCCATGGCACAGAGCCAAACTAAGCATGCAGTCAAAGTTCTTCTGGTGTGGATTTTGAGGAACAAATTAAAGCAATCTGAACTGTTCAGCAACTGACGGTTGGATGAATATGGGTGTGTATGTGGAGACAATTCACTTCATTCACAACGTGACAGAACTTAATGATGTTATGCGCAACAGCACGCAACAACGTGGAACATTATTCTTGACCGTGCGTAACGGTTCCTGATAATTCTTCAGCAATACGTGCCATTAATTGTAACGCGTGGTAACAGGTTGCAGCAGTTTCTGAGGACACCTGACGCCTCTGCCCCGAATGGCCAAGAATGTACACTTCGTGGTATTCATGATGTGCCGTCATTATGTGCAAACGCAGAATGAATCTTACAGTGGGGATTCCATATTGTCCATGAAAATTTACAATGCTGATTTGCTGATGTCATCTGCTGATTTCGGTATTTCCCAATAATATGCTGTTGTGAGCAATTTTCACAGCAACTCCTGTTTTAGTTGTGATACGTCTTTCAAAGCAAGAACACTTCAATGTGAATGAAGTACAACAGACAATATACACGGAATTCCGCGGATCAGCTGAGTTTTCACAGCCCTGAAAATAGCCAAAAAACAAAAGTGCTTAATAAATTATTAAGGTGCTTAATGCTTAGTTAGGTAGGATAGTTTTAGATATTTAAACAGACTGTATTATTTATTGCACATTGATATCTGTTACTGAATGTCTGTGTTTTTGGGAGGGGGACAGGGTGGGGTGATGAAGGCTGCAGCTCTGGCGAAAAACTGTTCCTTAGCCTATTAATCTGTCCTTACAGTGCAATACCTCGTTGCTGGTCCCCCTGTAGAGTTATCCGATCACAATGTGGTGCATCTTCTCCCCACGTACAGACCTGTGCTACCTAGAGACAACGTGCAGGCTCAAGTGGTTCAAGTGTGGAATGAGGAGAGCACTTTGGCCCTATAGGGTTGTTTTGACTGTACCGACTGGTCCATTTTTCAGGAATCATCCAGCAGCATTGATGAACTGACATATGCTGTGTGCAGTTACATCTCTGTGTGGACAGTGTGACCCCAACTAAGACAGTTGTTTCTTATACTAACAATAAGCCCGGGATATCTAAAGAACTGAAACATCTGCTGAGGGAAAAGAGGACTATTTTTAATAGTGGTGACATGGAGGCATATGCTGAAATTAGGAAGGTTGTGCGAGCTGAAATTGATAAGGCTAAATTTCAGTACAAGTATAAAATTGAGGCCAAATGTAGTAAATCTGATCTCAGATCTGTGTGGGATGGTATGAAATTAATGACAGGCCTGCATGAAGGCAGTGGTGGGCATAGCTAACCAAAAAGTTAGCTTTGATAACAGCTAATCAGCTAACTGAAAAGTTATCTTTTATAAAGCTAAACCGATAAACCACTCAATAATTTATCGGAAGCTACAGCTAACCGATAACTGCTAACAGTATTGCTTCCAATACACGCTCATACCATAGGGACAGTATAACGGAAAATTTTTGTGGTTTTGATACCGTGGCTTTTTCACACCGCATTATACCATGAAACCGGTTATTGGCCCATGTCTAGTCCCGGCTAGTGGCGGGTCCAGCGTGCTTCAAACATTTGTGAGCTGCCATGGTAGCTTTGCCTGGTGGACGCTTTTATTATTTGCTGGGTAAGAAGGAGCTTGACATGACCTATGCAGTGTGTCAAATCTGCAAAATGGAAGTCAAGTACTTCGGGAACACTTCAAATCCTCGAGTCCACATGCTACGCCATCACCCGAAGCTAAAAGAAGTGGAGCAGCGGTCACTACCAACTCCTGACCAGCACACATTTCATCACTTCACTAAACTGCCAGCCAACTCTGAATGGGCAAAGTGGGTAAGTACAACAGTAATTCCAATGAAGTTGGGATGTTGTGTAAAATGTAAATGAAAACAGAATACAATGATTTGCAAATCCTCTTCAACCTATATTCAATTGAATACACCACAAAGACAAGATATTTAATGTTCAAACTGATCAACTTTATTTGTTTTGTGCAAATATTTGCTTTGAAATGGATGCCTGCAACGTGTTTCAAAAAAGCTGGGACAGTGGTATGTTTACCACTGTGTTATATCACCTTTCCTTCTAACAACACTCAATAAGTGTTTGGGAACTGAGGACACTAATTGTTGAAGCTTTGTAGGTGGAATTCTTTCCCATTCTTGCTTGATGGACGACTTTAGTTGTTCAACAGTCCGGGGTCTCCGTTGTCGTATTTTATGCTTCATAATGTGCCACACATTTTCAATGGGTGACAGGTCTGGACTGCAGGCAGGCCAGTCTAGTACCTGCATTCTTTTTCTACGAAGCCACGCTGTTGTAACACGTGCAGAATGTGGCTTGGCAATGTTTTGCTGAAATAAGCAGGGACGTCCCTGAAAAAGAAGCTGCTTGGATGGCAGCATGTGTTGCTCCAAACCTGCATGTACCTTTCAGCATTGATGGGGCCATCACAGATGTGTAAGTTGCCCATGCCATGGGCACTAACACACCCCCATACCATCACAGATGCTGGCTTTTGAACTTTGCGCTGGTAACAATCTGGATAATCTTTTTCCTCTTTTGTCTGGAGGACACAACGTCCATGATTTCCAAAAACAATTTGAAATGTAGACCACAGTACACTTTTCCACTTTGCGTCTGTCCATTTCAAATGAGCTCGGGCCCAGAGAAGGCGGTGGCATTTCTGGATGTTGTTGATATATGGCTTTCGCTTTGCATGGTAGAGTTTTAATTTGCGCTTGTAGATGTAGCGACGAACTGTGTTAACTGACAATGGTTTTCTGAAGTGTTCCTGAGCACTGTTCTTAAACTGTTGGACTATTTTTTCACGCAGTAGTTCACAAAGTGGTGATCCTCGCCCCATCTTTGCTTGTGAATGGCTGAGCCTTTTGGGGATGCTTCTTTTATACCCAATCATGACACTCGCCTGTTTCCACTTAACCTGTTCACCTGTGGAATGTTCCAAACAGGTGTACTTTGAGTATTCATCAACTTTCCCAGTCTTTTGTTGCCACTGTGCCAGCTTTTTTGAAATGTGTTGCAGGCATCCATTTCAAAACGAGCAAATATTTGCACAAAAACAAAAAGGTCTACCAGTTTAAACATTAAATATCTTGTCTGTGGTGTATTCAACTGAATATAGGTTAAAGAGGATTTGCAACTCATTGTATTCTATTTTATTTATATTTCAGACAACGTCCCACTTAATTGGAATTGGGGTTGTATTAGATTATGACCTGCGACATGTTTTACAATTAAAAATGTACCTGCTGTGTACAGCATGCCAGAGCATTGCAGTGATATGACATGATATCACCTTTTATCATCATTCACTTGAGTCTGTCACATATTGCTCTGTGAAAATTTATGACGACAACATACACACAATGCAATTTGCTGTTTACAAGCCCCAGTGTAACAGGAAAGTATTGAAAAAATAATTCAGAAACTTTTTCATTTTTGTTTATTTTTTTTAAAGTAATGCAACCCCATTCAAAATGTTGATAAAAACAAAACTGTCATGACAGAAAAACTGCTTGCTTAACTGGATTAAAGGTTTATTGTGTCATTTTTGAGGAAGAGTGCAATTGCCCATCAAACCTTTTGAACATTATTTATGATCTTTTCAATGTTATTTATTTTATTAACTTAATACTTTGACAGAAACATGCAAAAAAGAACTTCAATATCACAAATATTACAACATAAATGCCATTTTTTTGTCGATTAATCCTGCTTTTGATGCATCTAAAACCACTCAAAATAATTAAAATAGTGCTTGCCAGTAACGTTTTAATGACATAAAACCCTATAGAACCCTAACCCTGGACCCCTGGTGGTGACCTGTGATCACATAAATTACCTGGCACTAAAATGGTCCTAGCTAGAACCCTGTACATAGCGTAAGTATTTAGTTTCATTGAATTAAAAATGTTTTATATTATCATCATTAAATGTCTCTCAGTATAACTGCAATTTCATACATGTTATACATGTTGTCAGTACCACATAAGTCAAAAGAATGCATATCTTTTGTTGTGTAAACATTTTTTAATGAAATCATCAACCCCTGAAGAAAATTATTAAAATAATATTACCCAATTGAATCTTCAATGTTTACAGTAGTTCAAACAACTTATATATTTTTTCACAGAGAAAAAGGCTGCTCGGTCAAAGGCTTTGCCTTCATTATATGAGTGTGTATATGGTAACAAGAACCTAAACTATTTATAAATACATTAAGACAGTAAATTAACATAAAAAATACGTAATTAACAGGAAATAAAAGGACTGAGTTCTTCTTCTATGAGGTTCTAAAAACATTGTAGACTCACGCCATTCCAACTCATTATAGAAACTTCGCATAACTGATTACCACCCTTGAAAAATGTCAGCCACTTATTTTATAAACTTTATCTAGAGGACAAGGGACAACACAAAGCAATGTTTAAATCGATTTTTCGTCTGATCAGCACGGAACCTTGGCAGTGTTGTTAGCAGTGTTAGCAGCCTGGGTTGTCTCAAAGCACAAACAGCTTCACACCTACCTGACTGCCGGTTCTGTCTGCTTCCTGTTTTCTAATTTATACTTCATCAGTGATACATTAAAGCGTTGTCATATCAATAATCATACAGCCATATGCTGTAAGCAAAGTAACTAAGCTCCAACTCATCTCCAAAGCTTGGTCAAACAAGGAAGTAGTTACAGAGCAAGACCCGGATAGAAAAACCAAAACCTGGAAATTTTTCAAATAAAAGGCTTAACGTTAATCCTTCTTTTTTAAACTTTTTATTTTAGCATTTTAATCCTTTTACGAAGCATTTCTTGACATAGGACATGGAGTGACATCATAAGAAACATTAAAAGCAACAACAACACACTCACAACATCAGCAGCAAGGGCAAATAACAGTAACACTAGTAACAACGCCAGGTAGAGGAGATGCTATCTATTGTTGGCTAAGCAAGATTTTCCAAAGAAGAATTCGAGTAGGTATCTCTTTTCAGCAGTGTTCTACCACATCATCCCATACATCAAACACCCAGGTATCAGGAAATACAAATCCGTCTTTCCACAAAAAAAATACCCATAGTTAGCTGCAAACTTGCAGTCATTCGTTCCATCATATAGACATTTTTCAGTCTCTGGATCCACTGACCTATAGTAGGCGCTTTTACATCTCTCCAGTTCAGTGTAATCATTTTTTTTGCTACTAGTAATAGGACCCTCAGTATATATCGCTGATCTGCGTTATATAGGTCTTTAGGTATGGCTCCCAACAAAAACAACACAGGCTCTGGAGTGACCTCTACTTCCAAGATAATCTATTCCCTTTTTAATCTTGTCCCAAAATCCTTGTATTACTGGACAATCCCAAAAAATGTGTGTGTTATCTCCAATATTTCCTAAATTTCACCAGCACAATGCTACATTGGGGTTTTTTCCACAAATGAAGAGATGATCAGGGGAGTATTTAAGTATCTTTCTTCACTTTCCAATCAAATTCCTTCCACAATGGCTGCTAATTCCCTTATGACAACATATACACGTCTGTCCATGTAGGTTCTCTAATTATTACATTTAATTGTAATTCCCATTTTTCCTTGATGTGGTTCGTGTTTTGTAAAGTGTCAGTCATCAACCTTTTCTATATATTAGATATGTGTTTTTTCGTTGGGAAGTGTTTCTCTATAACACCGATAAAATACTCTTCCATTTCATTTGGGATTTTGCTGACCATCTCTCTTCTTTTATGGCTTGTGATATAATGTCTAATCTAAAGGTGTCGATACAAATCGTTTGATGGGAGGTGGAATTGTTCTTGAAGTTGAGAGAATGATTTGAATACTGTTCCTTTAAAGAGTTGATTAATTGTGAGGAGATCATTGTCCACCCACCTTCTAAACCCCCTATCCTATACCGGGGGGGATATTCTATATGTCCTACTGTCAGGATGGCCCTTGAGATTGGCCGTGGTCCCCCTAGCCTTTTTCTAACTGTTGTCCAGACTTTTAGTGTGTGTTTATCCATTCATTTCTTTATTTAATTTATTGACTGTCTTTGTATCAAAAAAGGTCAGTATTGATAAAGGGACACCTTTAACTGAATTCTGTTCTATCTGAGTCCATATTGCCTCCCAGTCATTTCCGATCCATGCCACACCTTACCCTTGGCCTTGTCTTTTGCCAGATAAATGTTAAGGTTAGTTTATCTAGCATGTTTAAAGTGGAAACAGGTACTCTTACCGGAAGGGACTGAAACAAGAAAAGAAGTCTAGGCAATAGGTTCATTTTTACAGTCTCTACTCTAGGTATTAAAGAAAGGGTAAGGACCTCCCAACATGTCATATCATTTTTTATTTGTCTAATTCATTTGCTGTAATTGCCTTCAAACAACTGAGTGGGATTAGGTGTAATAATAATTCCCAAATACCTAAATCCTTGTTTGGACAGTGAAAGAGACACTGTTATTTAATTGTGTGGACCAGGTACCCAAAATCATCATGGCTTCTGATTTAGTCTCATTAATTTTGTATCCAGACACTGACCCATATTCATGTAGGCATTTATAAGTGCGGGAATGGAACTAAGTGGATTTTTTACAAAAAGTAAAATATCATCTGCGAATAGAGCTATCTTATGAACTGACCCCCCCTTCATCTGCTTGTCCCTTGAATTGTACATTTTGGCATATTGCCTCTGCCAGAGGTTCAATGCTAGGGTAACTAATATGGAAGAACAAGGAGTACCCCTGTCCACACCTCACTCAATCCTGAAACACTAGAACAGTAACCATTAACTCTAACTTTGGAGCAAGGTTCCTTGTACAGTAGATTGATCCAGATCACAAATTCTGTCCCAAACCCATTTCCCATCAGTCTGCCTCAGAATACCCAGTCAATACCCAGTGCACCTGTTAAATCAAACACAAAAGGCTGTGATTTGACACTTTTCTGCTTTTTACTTCTTGTCTGCCATCATTTATTGCAGTGCCCACACTGATTAAAAATTGATCCGAAAAGTCTGCACATTTACAGCACAAAGTCGACAAAAGAGGAAAACGTACAACTTACCATTGATTTGGAGGTGATGATTGGAGAAAGAAAAGCTTGCTGAGGGTCAAATAGTCCAGAATAAAGCATAATCCAGAGACGGAGAACGTTAAAACTGTCCACACACGTCATTGCATGAACACGGAGTTACAGAGCAGCAGCTGCATAAATCAGGGCTTTAAATTAATTAAATAAAATCATCATAAATTGTAAATTTATGTAAATTTGATAGCGTAACTATTTTTATATTTATTTTGATAGCACCTGTACCTGGATGTGTTACTATACGTCAGAGGTGGCCAACTTGGCCACCCCTGCTGTATGTGGTAAATGATTTAAAAAATATTGAAAACATAAAGGGTTCATTCAGTAGTTCCAAAACCAAAATGGAACCAAATGGCGCCATGTTCTGAGGTGATGCTACTCTGTCAATTAAGGCACATTAGATAACATTCAACCACACTCACCGACTTTTCAAGAGGGCTTGAAGAGTCGCCCACTCATATAAACTGTTATCTGTACACAAAAAACAGAGCATTTTTGAACCACAAGGCCATAAAACCCATATTCTAATCCAATTACATTTTTCAGCAAATCTGATTAGGTAATCGTGTGACGTTTCAGACCGTATAATATCGGGGTAACGGTGGCAAAATATTCAACCGTTTCACATTTGGATGTATATGTATGTATTATTGTGTATGTATTATTCTGCACCCTGACCCATGTTCTGATGAGATGCCATTCCTGTGGAATATCATTCCTGTCCTCCGCGCAACTGCATGCATGCATGCGCACACATGCGCAGTATTTTCGGGATGCAGAACTGTTGATTTATGCGACGAGATGCACAATTTGACAGAACACCTGCGGCACACGCTGCTAACTGTTAGCGCTGTTAGCTGAGAGTGAGAGAAAGTTGCGTGGTCCAACTTTCTGATTCGTGTCAAAAGTCTGGTTGCAGCATTTTGAACCAATTGGAGAGCCCTAATGCTGGACTGCGGTAAACCACAAAATAGAACACTGCAGTAATCCAATCTAGAGGAGATAAACGCATGGATCAGGGTCTCAGCATCAGCATCACTGTAGATTTGAAACATTTACACTCAACAAAAATATAAACGCAACACTTTTGGTTTTGCTCCCATTTTGTGTGAGATGAACTCAAAGATCTAAAACTTTTTCCACATACACAATATCACCATTTCCCTCAAATATTGTTCACAAACCAGTCTAAATCTGTGATAGTGATCACTTCTCCTTTGCTGAGATAATCCATCCCACCTCACAGGTGTGCCATATCAAGATGCTGATTAGACACCATGATTAGTGCACAGGTGTGCCTTAGACTGTCCACAATAAAAGGACACTCTGAAAGGTGCAGTTTTATCACACAGCACAATGCCACAGATGTCGCAAGATTTGAGGGAGCGTGCAGTTGGCATGCTGACAGCAGGAATGTCAACCAGAGCTGTTGCTCGTGTATTGAATATTCATTTCTCTACCATAAGCCGTCTCCAAAGGCGTTTCAGAGAATTTGGCAGTACATCCAACCAGCCTCACAACCGCAGACCACGTGTAACCACACCAGCCCAGGACCTCCACATCCAGCATGTTCACCTCCAAGATCGTCCAGCCACTCGGACAGCTGCTGAAACAATCGGTTTGCATAACCAAAGAATTTCTGCACAAACTGTCAGAAACCGTCTCAGGGAAGCTCATCTGCATGCTCGTTGTCCTCATCGGGGTCTCGACCTGACTCCAGTTCGTCAGTGGGCAAATGCTCACATTCGCTGGCGTTTGGCACGTTGGGGAGGTGTTCTCTTCACGGATGAATCCCGGTTCACACTGTCCAGGGCAGATGGCAGACGGCGTGTGTGGCGTCGTGTGGGTGAGCGGTTTTCTGATGTCAATGTTGTGGATCGAGTGGCCCATGGTGGCGGTGAGGTTATGGTATGGGCAGGCGTCTGTTATGGACGAAGAACACAGGTGCATTTTGTTGATGGCATTTTGAATGCACAGAGATACTGTGACGAGATCCTGAGGCCCATTGTTGTGCCATACATCCAAGAACATCACCTCATTGTTGTGTGTTGGGGGGTGTGGCTGGATGTTTTGGTGTTCTTTTCTTTTCTTTGCTCCTCAGGTGGCATGGAAACTGATTTGTCTGTGGAGAAGGTGCTGGCTGAAGAATCCTCACCCTCATCAACATCATGTGAAGCACCTGTGACTGGTGCTCACATGCAACCTTAAAGACTTTCAGCTGAAGCAGATAATTGGATGGCGTTCTGCTTTTAAGGCATGTGTGATTCAAGCAGAACTGCCGGGAACTCTACCTTGTGATGTTCGTTTGTGAGACGCTGAGGACCGCACCTGGGTTTGACACATCGAGCCGTGAAGCAAGGAAGGGTGAGGACACATGCTGTCAGCACACATTAAAGGTAATTAAGTATTTGACTAATTGTTGATAGTAACTTGGTGTTTTGTTACACAGTATACTTGAATTGTGATGAGAATTGTGCAGCTTGCTTCTCACTGCTGTGGCGTGCAGGATAAGTGATCCTCCACTTGTTGTGAGAAGCTGCTCATTTGCATAAAGATAAAAAGTACAGACCTGAATGTGTTGCTGATAGCGTGTGTCTTTTGAAAGATATTGTTGTAACTGCTGACTTACCTCACATCTTCTTTGCTTCACAGAGAGTCAGTTTGTCGTGTCCACCTGGGGGGTGTTTGTCTGGTGGTAGTGGGTCCAGGAGCGCCGGACTTCTCTCCTTGCGGGCGCTGGAGAGCGTGCCAGCAGTCACTCCTCCAGAAGGACGTTGGTTTTGGTTTTGTACATTTTATTTAGGCACAGGTGAAAAATAAATTGTTTTTGTTGTTGGAACCGCTTTCTGGTTATTTTTAGCGCTGGGTTCTGTCTGACGCAGGTTCGCTCCTCAATCCGCGTCGACACATAACACTCATGTTGCAGCAGGATAATGCACGGCCCCATGTTGCAAGGATCTGTACACAATTCTTGGAAGCTGAAAATGTCCCAGTTCTTGCATGGCCGGCATACTTACCGGACATGTTACCCATTGAGCATGTTTGGGATGCTCTGGACCGGCGTATACGACAGCGTGTACCAGTTCCTGCCAATATCCAGCAACTTTGCACAGCCATTGAAGAGGAGTGGACCAACATTCCACAGGCCACAATTGACAACCTGATCAACTCTATGCGAAGGAGATGTGTTGCACTGCATGAGGCAAATGGTGGTCACACCAGATACTGACTGGTATCCCCCCCCCAATAAAACAAAACTGCACCTTTCAGAGTGGCCTTTTAGTGTGGGCAGTCTAAGGCACACCTGTGCACTAATCATGGTGTCTAATCAGCATCTTGATATGGCACACCTGTGAGGTGGGATTGATTATCTCAGCAAAGGAGAAGTGCTCACTATCACAGATTTAGACTGGTTTGTGAACAATATTTGAGGGAAATGGTGATATTGTGTATGTGGAAAAAGTTTTAGATCTTTGAGTTCATCTCATACAAAATGGGAGCAAAACCAAAAGTGTTGCGTTTATATTTTTCTTGAGTGTACGTTCAGTCTCCCCCCACCTGATTCCACTCACTGTGCGCGCTGATAGGCATGAACTTTAATATGATATTAGGTTATTGCGAGGGAACGCAATAAAAAAACCCACAAGACTTTACATGAGATCACTGTTTGCTCTCTCCGGTGTTTGCTCATGGACAGTGCGCGAGGTAATCAGTGCGTAGATGCTTGTAGCGCTGCTTCAACAACGCAGAACCCTCATGAGTCACGACGGCCGACCAAAATATCAAACAGGTTTGATATTCATCCGACCATATGATTCCCGATCGGGAGGAGGTCGTGAGATGTTAAACGCAGCTCGTTACTCCAAGTAGACTGCACGATGCAGAACCCACGATTAAGCTGAAACTCGGCGCGATCCAAAAAATTCTCGCATGAGTGAAAAATCGGCTGAAAAAGGGCCAAAACTCGCACAGTGTAAGCCCGCCTTAACTTTTACTTTCTATTATAAGCCACCCAATTTTCACAGTCAGTCAGCACATAAAGGCTGGATTTAAATGCCACAGCAGAACTCTTATTATCCCTGTGTGCTGGCGGTTTGTGGGCCGGTTGGATATGAAACTCCCGGGCTGAAAAATGTTCCCAGCATGCCCCTGACACCTGCTACCTTAAAATTTTGTATTTTGTCATCATGCTCTGGTTAAAATGGTAAATCTAACCGTTTCTAGATGGATAGTAATAAATAAATAAATAAAATAAAAAATAAAAAGGTGCCGCCATCTCCTCTGACGAACTTGTCTTCTCCTTTCGGTTTGATTTACTGGCTGCAAGACTTTTGACCCTGAAGACTTGCTGTCGCAAACCGCAAGTCAGTTTAAAAGTGAGGATTCTAACATTTGGCCACCTGAGAAAAGGAGAGATTGTTTTGAAATGTAAGCGTGGCTTAAGTTCACCAGATGAGCGCAATGACACGGCAGTCTGCAAGCTGCAGCCATACCCGTCTTGCTTTCATTTCCATGACAGAATGCAACTCCAGTTTGAAGAAAATATCAGCGACGGGAAAGACTCAAATCAGTTGAGAAATGTGTTTTTGTTAAATGAAAAGTTCACAGTATCTGTGCCATACACATCATCTTCAAAAACCGGATGGGCTCGCTGTGAAGCATTATGGGAAAGGAATGCTCCAAAAGTCCTGAGTCGCAGACCTGCTGACTCATGACACTCTGGTAGTGAATGTCAGCCACGCCTCCTGTGCTCTTACATTTCAAAACAACGTCTCCTTCTTATGATATAAAACCGGACATTTTATGATATGTGCTTTTATTTTGAAGTTAAGTCTGCAGAGACTCGACAGGGTTGGTCATGGCTAGAGCGCCATAACTGAGAGAGTGGCATCAACTCAGAACATGGCGCCATTTTGGTTCCAACTGCACTGAACTACTGAATGAACCTTTAATGTACACAGTTTGTTTTCCTGTCTAAACAAAAAAGGAGCTGTCCCGTCTGCAGCAGGTCCAAAATTCTGAATCAAACACTGCTATCTTACTCAAACAGAAGGACTCATGTTACTCCTATTTTAAAGTCCCTTCATTGGCTCCCAGTGTTTTTTCGTTTCCATTTTAAAATCATGGTGTTGACTTTTAGAGCTTTGCATGGCCAAGCTCCCTCCTACATTAGAGACCTGTTATGTCCCTACACTCCCTCTCGGAGCCAGAGGTCAGTGGATCAGAACCTTCTGAGGGTCCCTCGTACCCACTTTAAGACCCGAGGAGATCGCTCATTCCAGGCCGTTGTGCCGAGGCTCTGGAATGACCTCCCTTTGTCTCTTTGTTCACTGGACTCTGTTGATGTTTTTAAGAGCAAACTTAAAATCCATCTGTTTCTCCAGGCATTCAAACCATAGTAGTGAGAGGGGTATTTTATGACCACTGTGTGTGTGTCTTAAGGTCATTTTATTCACCCTATTGACATATCCCATAATCCCTTGCACGTCAGAGAGTCGCTGCAGTCAAACCACATAGAGAATCCACATGATGACAATTGTAAATTAATATTATACTACAAAAATGTAATTTTTTTTTATGCTTTTCATCACATTAATAACAGCCTGCATGCATGATACCCTGAACTTGCTAAAACAATTGTAACAAATAATCAGTGTCTGCTACGTTTAATCTGTGTGGAATTTAATAAACGCAAACCGAATTTCAGACATATTATATATATTAGTCTCAAACAGTGTTGTAAAGAACAATAATCAAGACGTTAAAGAGCAAACTTCACTTTCCCCCAGAATGACATGATCAGGAAGCGAGTGTAGCTCACAGCAGCTCCCATTGAAAATAACGGAGAGACAGCCTGCGATTCTCGCATGTTTACATAAAACAAACGCAATAACAACATCTATAAACCCAGAGAATATATTCATGAGAGTTTTAGGCACAATATAAAAAATAGTTTTATGTTGCGATGTTAATGGTGTTGTCTGTGTGCAGCGGTTAAAGTGCAGCCCGATCAGAGCATCTCAATGCAGTTCTCAATGTTACTGAGATCTCGCAGTGCAGCGACCTTTCCGAGGTTTTGCGGGATTTGAAATGTCAGTGGGTGAATTGTGATGTAAATTGTATTTTTCACAGAATGTTTATCTGTGTGTGCCTTTTTAAAAGCACTTTGTGACTTTCCTTGTCTGTGAAAGATGCTATATAAATAAACATTACTTACTTACACCCAGGTGCTATCAAAATAAATATAAAAATAGTTAAGCTAGCAAATTTCCATAAATTTACAACTTATGATGATTTATTTAATTAATTTAAAGCCTGATTTATGCAGCTGCACAGCTGTAACTCCGTGTCATGCAATGGCGTGCGTGACAATTTTAAAGTTCTCTGTCTCTGGATTATGCTTTATTATGGACTAATTTGACCCTCAGCAAGATTTTCTTTCTAGTCATCACCTCCAAATCAAAGGTAAGCTGTACAATTTCCTCTTTTACTGATTTTGTGCTGTAAATGTGTAATCAGCGTGCGCACTGTAAAAACTATTATAATATGATGGCAGACGAAGCAGTGAAAGCAGAAAAGTATCAAATCATAGCCTTTTGTGTTTGATTTAACAGGTGCACATCCAGACTGCGGGTCCGAGTCTGAGCACAGTGTGAAAAATAAACAGTCGGCCTTTTAACCAGGGAAATGACTCCGGTCCCACTTTCCTTAAATCGGCAAGCACTGAACTTTAATTTGTACCTCTGTTACTGTGCACGTCCAGACTGCTTGGGGTTTGTAATGGAAATACAGTGCGATCGGACAGGGCATTTTATCCAATCCATTATACAAAATCCTTTATATATGGTGTATTTTACATGGAAAACAATACAAAAAACATTGGGACTTTTTGTCTGGTGACAGCGAATATCTGGTTTATACAATGACGGATTAAGTGAGTTTTACTGTACATGGGACTGAACGATAAATTTACCTCTTAAAACTTTGAAGATGAAGTCGCTTCCATTCCACAAGGATGACTTTATTTTCCCTAATGTTTCTTCTGTTCAGATCTGAAGGGAATCATCTGGAACCCCTTGTTGTGTCTATTTGTGCCTCCCAATGCACAACAACCCCGGCATTTTCAGTGAATAAATAAATAAAATAGCTGGATTTACATGTAGATAGACTAACAGCGAACACTATTTTGGAACCAAGATGGCCCCATGAGTCACGTGACCTTTTTTGTTTTTTTACTCGTCATGTCTCCACTTGTCATAGCGGCTTTGAAAATGCAGAAAAGCTTTTCCAAAGAACGTTAAGACAAAACTCACACCGGTAAGAATCCTCAGTAGTTTGCACGTTGCAAATTTATATATTTATTGCGAGAACAAAGATCGAAAATGGCAAGAAACTTCTTGGTGGATCCGGACAGAACGTCAGATCTGTGCGGAGAAACTGCTGAGAGGAAACTAAAAATAAATCAGCATGTGTTAATCATATCTGCGCTGTGAAGTCCAAACAAATTCCACAGTGTTATTACCGTCCAATAGAAGAAACCGTTTGTAATAACCGGATCCGTTTAAAATGTAACGGCAGCTAGTTTCATATTTACATTTTGTGCAGGTTGGTGTTTGACTTTGAGTCTACTTTTGTGTTGTTGGAGATTAACCACGTGAGACTGACACAGGTTGGACACAGACACGCCAGCACAGAAGACATCATGATCCCATTCTTCAGGAGGATGAAATGTTTGCACCCTGCAGTGGGTAAGAAGTACATTTTAGTTCGTCTTTTGTGTTTCGTTCTGAAATATGCAACATGCATTCTGCATGACAAAAATCCACTGCTGTACTTACATTTGCAGGGATATTTGAAATAATGTCTTATATGTTTATTTATCCAGCAAAAAATTAATTACAGCATTGATTTTATATAAATTGTTCACCATACCTTCAGTTACAATATTAAGATCAGATTTTAATGCTGCTTTCTGCAGTAGTTATTGCTGTTGATCAGATCAGTGGTTTCATAGCAGTGTTGTTGTAAGAGCAAATGTTCAGGAACTCATTGTAAAATCTGACTGTGGTGCTCAAACCTTAGAATGTATATAGGAAACACAGTGTTCATGTAAGAGTCAGCGATTTTGTCAAACTAAAATATTTTGATATGTAACCGCTGTATCGAATGAATAATTGAAAAAGAAATTTAGACATGAAATGCAAAGGGTTTTGGAAAATGATGTTCTGATACGATCACTACATATTTATCAGATTGTTAATTTTTAATGTGTCTTTTATTCATATTTGAACCCTTGCTTTTGCCCTATCCCAAATTTACATCACAACCAACATGTTTGTAGATTGCTAAGATTTTAAATGAATAAGCCTTAATTATTTTCATTTGAAGCAATACACACCCACCCCCCTCACACACACACACACACACACACACACACACACACACACACACACACATATATATATATCATCTTTCCGACTGGATAAGGCCTGTGGCCTCATGTACAAAGCGTGCGTATGCACAAAAACCTGGCGTACGCCTGTCTCCACGTCTGCGTGCAGATGTATCAAAAGTGACTTGAGCGTGGAAATGTGCGGTGCGTCATGCAAAAATCCTGGCTGCCGTACGCACGTTTCTACAGCTATTGTAACATCTCCAACATTTACATGTGACGCAGGGAGCCATTAATAGTGTGAAAACAAGAAGTCATCAGAGTGATGTTGTGCACATCAGAGACACACTGATGAACATTACACACCCACGTACTTGCAATTATGTGGATGGGTATAAAGGCACGAGCAAAGTGATGCGTAAAATGGCACTAACAGTGGCGTTGTTAGAGGACCTTGCAAATGGTGCAATCTGACGTCAGCGTGCATCGGATCATTGTCCTGCTGAAAGATGAACCATCAGCCCAGTCTGAGGTCAAAAGCGCTCTGGAGCAGGTTTTCATCCAGGATGTCTCTGTACATTGCTGCATTCATCTTTCCCTAAATCCTGACTAGTCTCCCAGTTCCTGCCACTGAAAAAAATCCCCACAGTTTGATGCTGCCACCACCTTGCTTCACTGTAGGGATGGTATTGGCTAACCTACAAACATAATGCCTGGCATTCACGCCAAGGATTTTAGTCTTTGTCTCATCAGACCAGAGAATTTTGTTTCTCATGGTCCTTCAGGTGCCTTTTGGCAAACTCCAGGTGGGCTGCCATGTTCCTTTTACTGAGGAGTGGCTTCAGTCTGGCCACTCTACCATACAGGCCTGATTGGTGGATTGCAGCAGGGATGGTTGACCTTTTGTAATGCTCTCCTCTCTCCACAGAGGAATGCTGGATCTTTGACAGAGTGACTGTTGGGTCCTTGGTTACCTCCCTGACTATCACTCAGTTTAGACATGGAGTTAGCTGTAGCAAGAGTCTTGGTGGATCTAAACATTTTCCATTTACAGAAGATGGAGGCCATTGTGCTGATTGGGACCTTTAAAGCAGGTTGTTTTAAAAATGTTATCTGTAGGTAGGTGTGTGCCTTTTCAAATGAAAAGGCACACACCTACCTACAGATAACTTTTCAAATGAAAAGGCACACCCCAGGTGGACTCAGATTAAGCTGTGGAAACATCTCAAGGGTGATCCGTGGAAACATGATCCACCTGAGTTCAATTTTGAGCTTCATGGCAAAGGCTGTGAACACTTACGTATAAGTGATTTATTTATTTATTTTTATTTTTAATAAATTTGCAAAAATCAAAAAAAAAATTCACATTGGCATTATGGGGTATTGTGTGTAGAATTTTAAGGAAACAAAGGAATTTCATCCATTTTGGAATAAGGCTGTAACTGTAACATAATAAACTGGAAAATGTGCAGCACTGTGAATAATTTTGTATACACTGTGCCTGAGTGACAGGCGAGAAGGTTTGATCTGTGCTTGCATCTTGTGCCCTCCTCAGAAACAAACTGTGAGTGTTTGGGGGGAGCAAGGCATTAGTTTTTTGTTTTAACTTTCTGCAGATGTGGGGTTGTTCTCTATTCTTAGTTGCTGTTCTGGCCTCGCTAACAGAGTCAGAGGACGTGCACAGACTTTGAAGGAAAATAACAGGATAAAATGTGGTTGTAAGACTCACAGCAGATGTGTTGCTCTTATTTATTGCATCGTCACCACTCTGTGAGACAATGAGACAGCACCAAACGTTTGAAAGCAGTCAGAACTGCGGCACAAAACAGCGGACTGACATCTTGCCACATCCAACGCTGATATATTGCAAATTCAGGACAGGATTACTGGGGCATGTACCAAACATCTTATATGGGTACTTCAACAA
This sequence comes from Thalassophryne amazonica, assembly GCF_902500255.1. NCBI lineage: Eukaryota > Metazoa > Chordata > Actinopteri > Batrachoidiformes > Batrachoididae > Thalassophryne > Thalassophryne amazonica. The sequence continues at coordinate 77,445,765 of NC_047105.1, read as the reverse complement.
TTCTGTGATTTGGTATAGACCCCTAAGTACTCGAGTCCTATTAGTTGAGGAAGTATCAGACTGAAATTTGAACATTTGTCTGTCTATTCCCAGACTCCTCTCAGGTCCACCAAACTAATATGTTGATAACAGACAGCTCTAAGTTGGCCATAAAGGACTTGAGATCAGTGGGGATCAAAAGTCAAAAATTTTGATTTTTAACTTGATTGTCTCGCTAATGTACCACACATATGTAGTTAGACTTTGGAATTGCTCAGGTCCGATCAAATTTACCAATGGTCAAGGTCACTGAGGGCAGAGTGTTGTGGGCTGGGGTGTTTGGCTGGCTTTGTTTTTGTTTTCTGTTTCTCCCACCAGGTGGTATGCATTCAGGACTGAGTGGCTGAGCATTAGGACCTCACCCTGAACACCTGAGGCTTGTTTTTACGTGCAGGTCATCAGGACTCACAGCTGTGGTGTATTCTGTCTTGATCAGAGATTGCTGCATTTAAACCTTGAATGCACAGTGTGTGATTGCCAGAGACTCGACCTTGTGAGCAGACGTATGAGATCGACGTCAGGAGAACAATCTCACCATTACGGACGCAGAGACCGCTCCAGGTTTGATGCCACAGTCTGTGAAGGAGGATTGGGTGAGGTCTCACGCTCTTCAGCACACTTCCTGAGGTAATTTGGTTTTGGTGACTTTTATGAAGTAATGACAGTGGATTTGGTGTCCCTCACACCTTGTGTTATTGAGCTGTCACGTTATGCTAATTGTCTAATCAGCTTCTGCTGCAGTGGAGATTTGAACTGAGTTGTTCCGTGCCTGCAGGGTGAGAAGCTGATATATATTTAAGCCAGGAAGTGTTTGTTGATTGTGTGCACCCTTTTGAGCTGTGTCTCTCTGGTTGGAGAGTGTTGGACTCACCTCATGTTTTCTTTCTTCACAGACTCGGTTTGTCGCGGCCACCTGGGGGGTGTCGGCGGGGTCCCTGGGTCCGAACTGCTGTGGCTCCGGACCGTTTGCGCTGCTGAGAGCGCGCCGTGTTTTCACCTCATCAGACCGCGGACATTTTTGGTTGTTTATCACTGCACTTATTATGATTATTAAATTCTGTTATCTTTTGAACCGTGCTCTGCTTATTTCGTGCTGGGTCCTGTCAAACGCTGGGTCGGTGCTCCGACCGCGTCCGACACATAACAGTAGTCTCTGGCCATTTAACAATGGACCAGCGGAAGCAGAGATGGTGTTTTTGCCGGGAAAGCTGCAGCAGATGTTGGAGTTGATCCGGGATCAGTTGTGGGTGCTCTCCGCCCGGGTTGTGCGCATTGGTGCATGCATGGCGGAGTTCACAGCTTGGGTCGCGTCGCACCCCGCTGTTACGGCTGTAGCCCCGTCTCCTCCCGTGCAGCTGGCTCCGATGCCTGTTGTAGCAGCCCCGGTGGTATTTAGTTTGCACTTTAAGCTGTTTGTTATAACCTGCTGTCATTTACAGCAGTGTGTATTGGTTTTTACTCTGTTACCACGGGGATTTCTTATTTGGCACTTTGGCTCCCTCTGTTGGTGACAGAGTCACATTACCGTTCAGGTTCAAAGAATGGAAAAACGTATTTTCCATCCTTTGCACTTGACGATGTAGGCCAATGTTAGTTTTTTTTTATTGGTCTATTATCTGTTTCTTGTTTTAGTATGAGGTGTTTTTTATCAGGGGTTAATTTGTTGTTTTTTGTGGGTTTTAAAGCACTGTCTGTGGTCTGGTGGAGTTGAAAATGCAGGCTGTCTGGAACATAGTTTGACCCAGGTGACTTTATGTTTGTCTGTTGGTCTTTCTTTTTTTATTTATTTTGGTTTCACCTCCCGGTTTTTTATTTTTTTTTATCCCCTGTCTTCTCCTCTGGCCCCAGCCGTTTGAGCCGTACGTTGTCGGCGTTGCTGGGGTGGTGCAGTTCGGTTATGCTGGGCGTTTCCCAGGTAAGCTCTGCACCCGGGGGGGGGTTTGGGGTATTTTTATTTTTTTTTTTAATTCCCTTTACAACCTCCAGCCTTGGCGCGCCTCTGTGTCGTTTGCCATTGGCGTTGCTGGGGTGGTGCAGTTCGGTTATGCTGGGCGTTTCCCAGGTAACCTCTGCACCCGGGTGGGGGGGGGTTTAGGGGTGTTTTTTGTTAATTCCCTGTTCCACCTCCGGCTTCAGCGCGCCTTTGAGCCGTACGACATCGGCGTAGCTGAGGTTTGGGGCAGTGGAATATACCCGCAGCTGGTGGCTGGTTTAAAAGTCTGAGGGGTGGCGCCGTCTTGTGCCGTACGCCATTACCGCTGTTCCACTCCTCCCGGTTGACTTTTGGGGTATAGTCATGGTTGGTGACACTGGACGTACTTCCAGTTTCCCCTGCGCTGAGGGGGTGGGGTTGGGGTTGTTGTTTGGTTTGTTTGTTTATTTTTCCCCCAGTTTCCGCCCTCAGGGTGTGACTGTGGTGTCCTCTGGGGGGGAAATGACTGTGGGTCCATCTAGCCGTAGACGGCTGGGTCTGTTGTTAGTCATGGGGGGGGGTGTCTCCTGGGGTTTGATGGAACGGTCCTCTGGGAGGCGCTAGGAGCCCCCGTGGGTGACTTTGGATCCCAGAGGGACCTCGGCTGTGGTTATTACTCCTGGAGCTGGCGGGATGTCCTCTGGGGGGTGTTGGTCCCTACATGTCGTCCGGGGGGAGAGGGGGTGTTAGATTTTTCTTTTTTTTGCAAGCTTAAGTTTGGTTTGTGTTTTGTTTTTTCTTTTCTCCTCTTCCCGGGTTTGATGGGACGGTCCTCTGGGGAGGGGGGGGGGGGGTGTTGGTATGGTTGTTTGTGTTTTTCTTGTTTTGTGACTAGGCAGACTCTGAACATGGTCGAAAGAAGGCTGAATGCACAGGTTTATGAACTCCTGGCCAAATCTGTGCAAAGTGAATGACAGAAGCAAGAGTTGACAGAAACGAATGCAAAGATGCAGTCAGAGGTGGAGACGCTAATAGGTCCGCTAAATGAAGCAGTAGGCAAGACCATCAAATTTAACAAAAGATATATCTGCACTGGAGTGTCAGCTGCAGGACATTCAGGAGCTGCTCCAAGAGGAAGTCCAGTAGACACCTTCCTTCTCCATCTGCCTAGGGTAGATGGAGTATGGGGGGTATATTTTGCGGGAGAAGCTGAAAGACGAGAACGAGAGCAAGAAGACTGTAGAGAAGTACGTCTTTGTTCTCTAGACTCAGCTGGCTGAAGAAAGACAAAGGCAGGATAGAACGCCCTTGTCAGTAGAGGGGACTGAAGAGGGCCTCAAAGGAGCCCAGTGGGAATTTGGACGGTGTTCAGTGGCAGCTGGAGTAGAAAAGTTCAGCCTATGGACAAACTGGATAAGATAGAGATCCGTTTGCAGCAAGAGAAATGGATGACCTCTTGGTGGCACCAGGACCACCTTCGGCAGATCGTCTCCAATCTGGAGAGGAAGCAAAAAAAAAAAAAGTCTGACCAGATGTGGGCCAAAGAGAAACGTATTGCTACTCTACATGCAGAGGAGTATGATCGTGCCGAAGCGGAGGCCAGGGAGGAGACAAAAGTGTTGACCCTGGCAAGAGAGTTAAAGACTCTTACAGACCTGAAAGATGAACTTGACCGATTTAATAAAGTGCTCAAGATCGAGACGGATGACTTCGGAAAGAGTTCATAGTTTGAAGAGGTCCAACCGTGCCATGGAGCAGCGACTGGAGGAGATGAAGATTCAGCTGGAGGATGTATATAGGTAATGTTTCCAGGCCCACTCTGCCAAGAAGAAACGGGAGCTGGATCTGGGAGGGCTTGAAGGCCATCTTGAAGATGCTACTGAAAATCGCGATAATGTCTTATAGCACTTGAAGAAACTGCAGGCCCGAATGAAAGACCAGATGAGAGGACTGGAAGAGCTGTGAATGTTCGGGGATGAAGCAGTTAATAATGCTAAAGACAGTGATAAGAAGCTTAAAGCCATGGAGGGAGACATGTTACACATCCAGGAGGAGCTGTCTGCTGCAGACAGGCTCAGGGAGTGAAAGGATGAGATCTATAGTCTCAACACAGTTCCCTGTTGGCAGAGAAGAGGCGGCTGGAAGCTCGTATCATCCAGCTGAAGGAAAAACTAGAAGAGAGGCTCAACATTGAGAGGGTCAATGACCGCATGATGAAATTCACATGAGGTTGAGCAGCTGACGACGGAGCTGTCTTCAGAGCACAGTAACGCTCGGCTCTTGGAGACAGGCTTTCCCAGCTGGATCGTCAGCACACGGAGCTGAGACTGAAGCTGCAGGAGGTGTTTTTTTTTTTTGCTCCCAGCCGACATTCCAGCCATGGTCCCTGGAGGGGGGTGTTTTTCCTGGCCCAGGTTCGTGTGGTCGCCGGGAGGCTTCCCGTGAGGGTGGGGTACTGTTGTGGGCTGGGGTGTTTGGCTGGCTTTGTTTTTGTTTTCTGTTTCTCCCACCAGGTGGTATGCATTCAGGACTGAGTGGCTGAGCATTAGGACCTCACCCTGAACACCTGAGGCTTGTTTTTACATGCAGGTCATCAGGACTCACAGCTGTGGTGTATTCTGTCTTGATCAGAGATTGCTGCATTTAAACCTTGAATGCACAGTGTGTGATTGCCAGAGACTCGACCTTGTGAGCAGACATGTGAGATCGACGTCAGGAGAACAATCTCACCATTACGGACGCAGAGACCGCTCCAGGTTTGACGCCACAGTCTGTGAAGGAGGATTGGGTGAGGTCTCACGCTCTTCAGCACACTTCCTGAGGTAATTTGGTTTTGGTGACTTTTATGAAGTAATGACAGTGGATTTGGTGTCCCTCACACCTTGTGTTATTGAGCTGTCACGTTATGCTAATTGTCTAATCAGCTTCTGCTGCAGTGGAGATTTGAACTGAGTTGTTCCGTGCCTGCAGGGTGAGAAGCTGATATATATTTAAGCCAGGAAGTGTTTGCTGATTGTGTGCACCCTTTTGAGCTGTGTCTCTCTGGGTGGAGAGTGTTGGACTCACCTCATGTTTTCTTTCTTCACAGACTCGGTTTGTCGCGGCCACCTGGGGGGTGTCGGCGGGGTCCCTGGGTCCGAACTGCTGTGGCTCCGGACCGTTTGCGCTGCTGAGAGCGCGCCGTGTTTTCACCTCACCAGACCGCGGACATTTTTGGTTGTTTATCACTGCACTTATTATGATTATTAAATTCTGTTATCTTTTGAACCGTGCTCTGCTTATTTCGTGCTGGGTACTGTCAAACGCTGGGTCGGTGCTCCGACCACGTCCGACACATAACACAGAGGTCAAAAATGTCTCTTTTTTCCACTCCAATTTGCACAAAATTCAGCACATACGAGGTCTGTTAGAAAAATAACGGACCTTTTTATTTTTTGCAAAAACTATATGGATTTGAATCATGTGTGATTGCATCAGCCAAGCTTGAACCTTTGTGCGCATGCGTGAGTTTTTTCACGCCTATTGGTTGCGTCATTCGCCTGTGAGCATGCCTTGTGGGAGGAGTGGTCCAGCCCCCTTGTCAGATTTTCATTGTCAGGAAATTGGCTGATCGACTGCTGCTTTGCTTCATCAAAATTTTTGCAGAAAGTGTGAGAGACAGCCAAGTGGAAACCATTTGGAAAATTCAGATGGCTTTCGGTGAAGATCTTATGGGGATCACACAGATTAAGGACAATTACAACTGGATTAAAGACGGCCCACAGCGACGGATGGCGTGCCGCACACCAAGCGGCGATCGACAGGCTCAAACGACCAGATCATTTTGAAAGTGAACGCTTTGTTGATCCGGGATGTCGTCTGACTACCAGAGAAATGGCAAGACAGCTGGACATAGCACTTTTTCGGCACATTCCACTGTTACAGGAGTTTTTGTAATGGAAAGAGGAGTGGAGAAATTCGCCACGGAGCTGCTCATGGCGCGGGACAAAAGCACCTCTGTGTTGGTCTCACAGGACAAGCCCTAAAATGCCCAGCTCTTGCACCATTTGGAAAATTCAGACGGCTTTCGGTGGCTTTTCAGTCGTGTGACTATCCGAGAAATTGTGGATGGGCTGGACATGCCACAACATGTCCTGTGAGGCTTCATCATGGCGTTGCTTTTTGTTCTGTGCTCTGCGCCTCCGTCCCGACGCGCGAATCCCTCTGCACGTCTTTTCATGACAAAAAACTCCTGTAACAGTGGAATGTGCCGTTCATTTCCAAAGTAAACGCTTTGTTGATCCGGGACGTCGTCTGACTACCACAGAAATGGCAAGAGTTTGACATCAGCACTTTTTCGGCATGAATCCCTCTGCACGTCTTTTCATGCTGAAAAAGTGCTGATGTCAAACTCTTGCCATTTCTGTGGTAGTCAGACGACGTCCCGGATCAACAAAGAGGGATTCGCGCGTCGGGACGGAGGCGCAGAGCACAGAACAAAAAGCAATGCCGTGATGAAGCCTCACAGGACATGTTGTGGCATGTCCAGCCCATCCACAATTTCTCGGATAGTCACACGACTGAAAAGCCACCGAAAGCCGTCTGAATTTTCCGATTGGTGCAAGAGCTGGGCATGTTAGGGCTTGTCCTGTGAGACCAACACGGAGGCGCTTTCGTCCCGCGCCATGAGCGGCTCCGTGAGGAATTTCTCCACTCCTCTTTCCATTACAAAAACTCCTGTAACAGTGGAATGTGCCGAAAAAGTGCTATGTCCAGCTGTCTTGTCATTTCTCTGGTACGCAGACGACATCCCGGATCAACAAAGCGTTCACTTTCAAAATGATCTGGTCGTTTGAGCCTGTCGATCGCCGCTCGGTGCGCGGCGTGCCATCCGCCGCTGTGGGCTGCAGGATTCGATTTTAGCGGTTACCCGAGAACCCGTGGCACCCTACTTTGGGGGCGGGCACCACACAACTCTTTAGACTTGCATTCCCGACTGGAATCCACCTTTTTTTATTTCATTCATTCATTCATTTCAAATTTGGACAAAATTTGAAATGAATGACTTTCTGAGACCGACACATACACACAAAACGTCATCAAAAAATGTTCTTCTCCTCTGTTTGTAATGCCGCGTTTTATTATACACAGATCAAATGGAGCGTTTTTGAGGGAAGAGCAAACAGTAGCCAGCGGAGAGTTTTTTTTTTATTTCTCTACGTGTGCGCGCGAGCAAATCATCCGTGAAGATTATTTTATTTATTAACTACACAGATGTATAATAAAAGCAAATGGTGACTGGTTTATAAACACAATTATGACAGAGTTTTTGAGGGAAGAGCTGCCTTAGATTCTGAGCTTAATTCTGATTCTGAGGAAGAACACCTTGAAGTGCTGCAGAGAATGGCAGATGACCATGATGACTGATAATAGATTTTCTGTAATCACAAGTGTAATCAACACTCATGGCAGCCATGATTGTTAATGGGCTGGATGTTTAATAAAACATCCGCAGCTGAGATGACCCTATGCCAATCTGCCTGTGCATATTGGCATGGGGTCATCTCAGCTTCTGACAAGGTTAGAAAATTTCGAAATTTCAGAAAATATTACTCCAAAAACACAAAAATTCCCTTCCATAATTTCATCCTGTCTGATGAAGGGCGAGGCCCGAAACGTCACCTTTGGTGTGTTATTAAAGGCTTGTTTGGGAGCTAACTGGCTGTGCGGATCTCTTTCGTTTTTTGTTCTTCCATAATTTCACCCCAAATCTGCCCCAGATATCACCAGAATGCACAATTTGCATCCTTTTATATCAAAATTTTGTGGGGGGCATGCCCCCAGACCCCCCCTAGTTGCTTTGCCGCTATGCTGCGTAGCGGTAGGTTTGGTACCGAACTTTTCTGAGGGGCACCAAACTTTTCACATTTTGGTGCCCTTAAGGCACACAACTATTTATTCTAAAAGGCAAACCCTGGTGGGCCGTCTTTAATCCAGTTGTAATTGTCCTTAATCTCTGTGATCCCCATAAGATCTTCACCGAAAGCCATCTGAATTTTCCAAATGGTTTCCACTTGGCTGTCTCTCACACTTTCTGAAAAAATTTTGATGAAGCAAAGCAGCAGTCGATCAGCCAATTTCCTGACTATGAAAATCCGACGAGGGGGCTGGACCACTCCTCCCACAAGGCGTGCTCACAGGCGAATGACGCAACCGACAGGCATGAAAAAACTCACGCATGCGCACGAAGCTTCAAGCTTGGCTGATGCAATCACACATGATTCAAATCCGTATAGTTTTTGCAAAAAATAAAAAGGTCCGTTACTTTTCTAACAGACCTCGTATCTGCAGTTGACTTCTGGAATTTCACAGACAAGATCAGTTTACTTAGTCCTTGAAAATGTATTTTTCGGACAATTATGATGTTCATTCATTTTCTAAACACATTTATTCCAATTAGGGGTCACCGTCAGGGGAAGCCTATCCCAGCGGTCACTGGGAGTGAGGCAGGGTACTTACTTTGACAGGACTTCAGTCTGTCACAGGGTCGCATATAGACAGACAAACACAGTCACATCCGCACGCACATCTCCAGCCAATTTAACATCTCCAGTTCACCTAACCTAGTGGTTGTGGGAGGAAGCCGAAGCACCCAGAGGGAACCCACGCAAGCACGGCTAGGATATGATTTGATGATTTAATTACAAATTATTTACTGATTGATAAAAGCTTCACAGCGTCTCTCTGTTGATTGTGGCGATGCCCTGAAAAATGTTTTTCAGGCAGTATTTGTGATGACACTGACCTTTGACCAGTCTACCCCAAACGTTAATCTTCTGTCATTCACCCAAGGACTTTTCCTACCAAGTTTAGTAATAATACTGTTTTGAAGTTATTTTGTAAACAGAAGGACATACAAGCGGGAATGCAGGGTACTGGGCACAAAGGAGTTTGAGCAAATCTGTGTTCAGTCTTTAATTTTCATATGTTAATATTAGGACACTTCATAGGTGTAGGAGGTGGGTTCTATTTGGGGGGGCGAAACTAAATTTGCCCGAATTTCAGAAACCCCCAGCGGGTTTCTGAAATTCGCAGCTCCTAAAACCATTACATTATAAATACAGTATATATTACTTTTACACAATTATCCTTTATTGACCGAGTTTCATTCATGAAGTCAGTGGGGTGTGTAAGTGAAGAGTTAATGGTCCATGTCCTCGGACGACAGGCACGGGCAGGAAACATACACCTGTTTATCAACCAAATGTCAGGGACAAAATGACAAGAATAACCAAAACCACTTACTTATGGAAGGAAATACTGTGTCCCTTGGTCCTCCGTTTGTGAGATTGCCAACATGCACAGCTTTCCGGCATATTCCACCTGTTTCTTGACGAGACTAATTGAACTTCTATGCGTGCTGCCTCCTAACTTGCCCGGAATTAAAATGGCAACCACGCCTCCTTGACGGGACATGGCTCAGTGCAAGTGCGGCCTCTCGTACTCATATACAGTGGGGAAAATAAATATTTGAACCCCTGTCAGTTTTGCACGTTTTCCCACCTACAAAGAATGGAGAGGTCTAATTTTTTATCGTAGGCACACTTCAACTGTGAGAGATAGAATCTAAAAAAAATCCAGAAAATCACATTGTATGATTTTTAAATAATTATTTTGCATTTTATTACATAAAATAAGTATTTGACCCCCTAGAAAAACAGAGCTTAACAATTGGTACAGAAACATTTGTCTGCCATTACAGAGGTCAGACGTTTCCTGTAGTTCTTGACCAGGTTTTCACACACTGCAACAGGGATTTTGGTCCACTCCTCCAACACATCTCCGAATCTTTCAGGTTTGGAGTTTCAGCTCCCTTCAAAGATTTTCTATTGAGTTCAGGTCTGGGGACTGGCCAGGCCACTCCAGGACCTTGAAATGCTTCTTACGGAGCCCCTCCTTAGTTGCCCTGGCTGTGTGTTTGGGGTCATTGTCATGCTGGAAGACCCAGCTATGACCCACCTTCAGTGCTCTTACTGAGGGAAGGAGGTTGTTTGCCAAAATCTTGCAATACATGACCCCATCCATCCTCCCTTCAATACGGTGCAGTCGTCCTGTCCCCTTTGCAGAAGATCACCCCCAGAGTATGATGTTTCCACCCCCATGCTTCATGGTTGGGATGGTTTTCTTGGGGTTGTTCTCATCCTCTAAACATGGTAAGTGGAGTTGATTCCAAAAAGGTCTATTTTGGTCTCATCTGACCACATGACCTTCTCCCATGCCTTCTCTGGATCATCCAGATGGTCACTGGTGAACTTCAAATGGGCCTGGAAATGTGCTGGCTTGAGCAGGTGGACCTTGCTGCCCTGAAGGATTTTAAACCATGACAGCATCATGTGTTATTAATGTAATCTTTGTGACTGTGGTCACAGCTCTCTTCAGGGCATTGACCAGGTCCTCCTGTGTAGTTCTGAGCTTTCTCAGAATCATCCTTACCCCACAAAGTGAGATCTTGCATGGAATCCCAGACCGAGGGAGATTGACAGTCATCTTGTTTCTTCCACTTTCTAATAAATAATCATAACAGTTGTTGTCTTCTACCAAGCTGCTTGCCTATTGTCCTGTAGTCCATCCCAGCCTTGTGCAGGTCTACAGTTTTGTCCCTGGTGTCCTTAGACAGCTCTTTGATCTTGGCTATGGTGGACAGGTTGGAGTGTGATTGATTGAGTGTGTGAACAGGTGTCTTTTATACAGTTAACAAGTTCAAACAGGTGCAATTAATACAGGTAAAGAGTGCAGAATAAGAGGGCTTCTTAAAGAAAAATGAACAGGTCTGTGAGAGCCAGAATTCTTGCTGGTTGGTAGGGGGTCAAATACGTATTTTATGCAATAAAATGCAAATTAATTATTTTAAAATCATACAATGTGATTTTCTGGATTTTTTTTTAGATTCTGTCTCTCACAGTTGAATTACACCTACGATAAAAATTACAGACCTCTCCATTCTTTGTAGGTGGGAAAACCTGCAAAACTGACAGGGGGCAAATACTTATTTTCCCCACTGTATATAACCTCTTTGGTTGGTCCACAGGTGGCCCTTAGTTCTCTTACTCTCCACCAGTAGGCAGCACTGCTTGGGCTTTGGACTTGAAGGAGTGGGCTTCATGCTGGCATTTACAACCCTAAACCCTGGCAGATTCTATGGAGTTGAAGACATCTGTTCTACTACACTGATGATGGTCACCACCCTTTGAGTAAAATTTCATCAATTTTTTTTTCTTGGCCTTTGGAATATTTTTTAGACATAAACATATTTTCCTTAACATGGCCCATGCCCGAATTTCCCAGCCCATCTGCCCGAATTTGAGCATTTTGCCGAGCCCCCCCCACCTCCTACGCCTATGGGACATTTAAATACCAGAGTCATCTCTAAAGAACTTGCCTTCAAAAGTATTTTTTCTCTGTGTAGGTGCAGTTCGAAGGAGCAGCAGATACAGACCAGCCCCCCTGTTAACAGCCAGTCCAGTTCGTGCCCTCATAGACGATCCAGTCTGTATTGGAGGGAAATTCTTGCCCCCACACTGGCCGGTGACAGTGCGTGCACTAATGCATAGTGATGGTGGTGACCTATGGGAGTCATTCGCCCACTATAATACAGATGCAGAAGGCACCATCAACTGTGAGTTTTGTTGTGTGTAGTGTCATGATACTGTAATATTTGTATGATCCATCCAGCTATCCTATTCCTGAACCTGCTTATTCCAGTTAACGGTCACAGGGGTGCTGGACCAGTTCCCAGCGATTGTACTCTGGACAAGCTGCCAGTCTATCACAGATATTTCTATTAACAATTATAATGTGATAGAAGGGAACACCTATAAGTAGATTACACAAATCAAATTGATTTTACAGCCTCAACAGAACATGAATCATCATCATAATGATGAGATTTTTCCCTGAATTCCCAGAAATCAAATGTTTCCAGGTTATATTTTTATTCTCCTTGGGTGCATCGAATTTAGTTTGTAGTCTGCTTTCATAATGTATAGGCCCCAGACCCATATTCTGAAATATGAGGTGAATTTGGGGAGTTTCTAACTTGGCAAACTGTGCACATAACATTCTGATTGTTGATGACATCAACATTCATATGAATAAGCCTTCTGACCCCCTCTGCAAATCATTTATGGACATTATGGATCCATTAGGATTCCAGCATTGTATTCAGGGTTAGATACACATCATTGGAAATACCCTGGATTTGGTCCTCGTGTGCGGTATCATTTTCACAGATATTGACATCATGTCTCTTGTGTCAGTGGTCTCCAATCACACACTTATTGCTCCGTCTTGCTCCAGTTAAAAAAAAAAAAAAGTGTGCCATGGTCACTGCTGTATCACAGTATTATGTTCGAAGCCATATATATTGATTTATAACAGAAAACTGTCAAAGGGGAGAATAAATATAAATATAAGTGTAAAGATGATTGAATATATCAGAGCAGTAAATTAATCAGTGCGTGTGAACGCGCGCTCTTTATATAATCATTTTGATTCATCTACCTGTTGCCACATGTACAGAAGGACTGGATTATCATTCCTACACTCATATTGTTATATTTAATACAAAATCATAAGTGCATGCAGAAGCTGCTGCTGCTGCTAATGCTGCATTCAATTACTGTCGGAAATTACACAACTTTTTTGTTGTTTCAAATTCAACAGTTGCTTGTGGCAGAATAATTAATTATATCCACACAAAAGATTATTTCTGGCCTATGTAAGGTGCCTGAGCACATTGAAACTGACCCCCCCCCCACACAGAAAAAAAAAATCCAAGCAAGCAGGCTGAGTTTGCCTTGTAATTTCCAACGGTACATGAAGCAGCAGCAGCCTCAGCGCTCAGAAACGGGCTTCTGCACTGTGTGAAAACATTCAGCTGCTCCAGCAAAGTCAAATTAAACAATAACGTTACAAAAACTAAACAAACAATTAAAAAACGTCAAGAACGACAGCAAAACGAAACATAGATGAATTGAGGTTTTCGTCTCCCTTCGTTCAAATTTTTCAAAATCCTGACGAAGTGCCAGCTGCAGGAACGAAGCTGCGCGAAGGTTAAACAATGCCAATGAAAGTCCAGATTTCTTGTTTCGTCAGGGCTTCGTTACCCTTTGTTAAGTGCCGTGTGACTGGGCCATAACCTTGCCAACCCCCAGAGCAAGCACACAGGCGACAGTGGTAAGGACAAACTCCCTTTGATGATTTGAGGAAGAAACCTCAAGCAGACCAGACTCAAAGGGGTGACCCTCTGCTACTGATACAATTGACAGTGCAAATATAGAGGAAATTTTGGGAGTCCATGCTGGTGTACAAGACAGGAAGTTTGCAGAAGACACCCACTCCCACTTCTGGATGGAGCTGCACCTAAAACAGAGAGAGAGAGAAAGAGGGAGAGAGAGAAAAAACAATCAGGTGGCAGAAAGGCAACAAATACAGTATAATTTGTCAGCATTAAGCAACAAGAAAAACAGAAGAAATACAAAGGTGATCGCCAGCCACTAGCCCTGAGTGTCACTAAAAATCCCAGACTTTAGATAAAGTTTAGGCTGCAACCTGCTCTGTTTACTAATAAAATGAATTTAAAAGGGTAGGACGCATGCTAGCCATACAAAAGGGAAAATTAGTGCGTCTTAAGTCTGGACTTGAAAGTTTTTACAGAATCTGACTGTTTTATCGATGTAGGGAGACCATTCCACAAAACAAGTGCACAATAAGAGAAAGCTCGGTGGTCCGCAGACTTTTTATTCACCCGAGGGGCACAAAGTAGCCCTGCGCCCTGGGAACACAGAAGCCGGGCCGGTACGTAGGGCTTGACTCGGTCACCTACACACAAGGTCCCCCTGCTCAAGCCAGCACATGTCCAGGCCCATTTGAAGTTCACTAGTGACCATCTGGATGATCCAGAGGAGGCATGGGAGAAGGTCATGTGGTCAGATGAGACCAAAATTGAGCACTTTGGTATAAGCTCCACTTGCTGTGTTTGGAGGATGAGAACAACCCCGAGAACACCATCCCAACCATGAAGTATGGGGGTGGAAACATCATGGACAGGACGACTGCACTGTATTGAAGGGAGGATCGATGGTGTCATATATTGCAAGATTTTGGGAAACAACCTCCTTCTCTCGGTAAGAGCATTGAAGATGGCCTTCCAGCATGACAATGACTCAAAACATACAGCCAGGGCAACTAAGGAGTGGCTCCATAAGAAGCATTTCAAGGTCCTGGAGTGGCCTGTCCAGTCTCTGTCTCTCTCCAGTCAGATCTGGAGAAGATCTGTATGGAGGAGTGGACCAAAATCCCTGCTGCAGTGTGTGCAAACTTGGCCAAGAACTACAGGAAACATCTGACCGCTGTAATTGCAAACATAGGTTTTTGTACCAAATATTAAGGTCTGTTTGTCTGTTGTATCAAATACTTATTTCATGCTGGAAGTGGCAGAGCTGAAGATGTTGTGATTGTCTTTGGGAGTGACAAGAATGAACAGGAGTGACAATAAACATATCAGAGGGACATCTCAGGTGGGACGGTTTGAAGCCAAAGTGAGATTGAGATGGTTTGGACATGTGCAGTGGAGGGACCCAGGTAGGGTTGCCAACCGTCCCTTGAAAAACGGAATCGTCCCTTATTTGGAAATAAAAGTGTGCGTTCCGTATTGACCTGAAACGGGACGCAGTTTGTCCCGTATTTCTGTGAGAATCAAAAAGTCTGGCGCTTTATATGGAAACTTACGGTAAATTTGATCCCAGCCTCTCTCCTGTTCTTCACCAATGAGCTGACAGACACGAGTTGACGATACAGAATCACTCTTATCTCATTGGTCGAGGGACATCTGCTCGCAAGAAGATCCCGGACGAGAATCATGAGCCGACGACGGTCGTCGGACGACCATAGCAGCATGGCTGATACCGACACCGACACTGGCACTGCAGATATGCCTACGAACAGCAATGTCTGTAACGTCGTTACTCCTCCTCGAAAAAAACAAAAAACCAAAAAGAAAGCAAAAATAATGCAAATGGGGAAAAGGTGCGCGACAACAGCTATAAGTATTGTAAGTATTGTTTACTTTTTCAGTACAAGAGCCTTAATGTAATTATACTCAACAAAAATATAAACGCAACACTTTTGGTTTTGCTCCCATTTTGTATGAGATGAACTCAAAGATCTAAAACCTTTTCCACATACACAATATCACCATTTCCCTCAAATACTGCTCACAAACCAGTCTAAATCTGTGATAGTGAGCACTTCTCCTTTGCTGAGATAATCCATCCCACCTCACAGATGTGCCATATCAAGATGCTGATTAGACACCATGATTAGTGCACAGGTGTGCCTTAGACTGCCCACAATAAAAGGCCACTCTGAAAGGTGCAGTTTTGTTTTACTGGGGGGGGATACCAGTCAGTATCTGGTGTGACCACCATTTGCCTCATGCAGTGCAACACATCTCCTTCGCATAGAGTTGATCAGGTTGTCAATTGTGGCCTGTGGAATGTTGGTCCACTCCTCTTCAATGGCTGTGTGAAGTTGCAACGATGAACTGGAGTCAGGTCGAGACCCCGATGAGGACGACGAGCATGCAGATGAGCTTCCCTGAGACGGTTTCTGACAGTTTGTGCAGAAATTCTTTGGTTATGCAAACCGATTGTTTCAGCAGCTCTCCGAGTGGCTGGTCTCAGACGATCTTGGAGGTGAACATGCTGGATGTGGAGGTCCTGGGCTGGTGTGGTTACATGTGGTCTGCAGTTGTGAGGCTGGTTGGATGTACTGCCAAATTCTCTGAAACGCCTTTGGAGACGGCTTATGGTAGAGAAATGAACATTCAATACACGAGCAACAGCTCTGGTTGACATTCCTGCTGTCAGCATGCCAATTGCACGCTCCCTCAAATCTTGCGACATCTGTGGCATTGTGTTGTGTGATAAAACTGCACCTTTCAGAGTGGCTTTTTATTGTGGGCAGTCTAAGGCACACCTGTGCACTAATCATGGTGTCTAATCAGCATCTTGATATGGCACACCTGTGAGGTGGGATGGATTATCTCAGCAAAGGAGAAGTGCTCACTATCACAGATTTAGACTGGTTTGTGAGCAGTATTTGAGGGAAATGGTGATATTGTGTATGTGGAAAAAGTTTTATATCTTTGAGTTCATGTCATACAAAATGGGAGCAAAACCAAAAGTGTTGCGTTTATATTTTTGTTGAGTATGTAAAACAAATGTCTATTTTAAAGTCGTTATGCCGCAATTTAATGTCAATATACTGAGACTATAACTCAGCACCATAAGTTCTTTTCATTAAGCTGCATTCACATGCGGAAACAAAAATGTTTAAATATATTTATGTCTATATATATATATATATATATATATACTTGCAGCTGTTGTTTAATATGATATATACATGGTGGTCACAGGAGGCATTTAAATTTTAACAGTGTGGTTGGAGGGGATGGAGGAGGTACTTTTTACCCTGACTGAGGGTCAAAAGTCATAAATTCTGAATGGCTTTATATCTACTTGTAATAAAATGTTAGTAAAAATCATATATATGTTGTTGTCATTAAAAGACTAGCAGTAATATTACAGTGGAAAAAGCAGCAAGGTAAATGAGCACAATGGCAAGGCATACTTCAGATTTATATTTTAATACATAAGGATTTTTTTATCCAGACATGTATGGGTTCGATAGACCTTTTAATTAGCATGAATACAACTTACAAGGCTTCATTTATAAAAATCCATCGAGAATTATGATGACAGGAAAAAAAAAATCACAGTAAATGAACAGAATGGAATATTTTCCACAAATTTCCACACTTTACATAAAACATTTTTTTCTACCTAGACATGTATGGGTTCATTAGAAAGAGCAATGAAAGGGCTTTAAAACAAGCCTACTTTTATTATAATCTGTTAACAAATAGCGACAATAGAGCGAGAAAAGCAGCACAGTTTGTCGTAATTTCCCCAAATTTCTGCATTTTACATAAAAGTTTTTTTTTCACCCACACATGCATAGGTGCATTGGAAAGAGCTTTCAAATGGCTTTGAAACAAGCCTACAGTTATTAAAATCCATTAAGAAATAGTGACGCTAGTGCAAAAAAAGCGGTCAGTTTGTTATTGATGAGCTGCACATTTCCACCCTTAGTAATGGCGCCTTCCTGTCCTGAGTGACGATAATAGATAGAGGCGCGCATGTCCATTCCAGTCTATATTTCCATGGGCCAGTCAGCCCTGCCAGTGAGGTGTCCCTTATTTATTTTTCAGAGAGTTGGCAACCCTAGACCCAGGCCAAAGAGGAGGTTTATGGGTGTGCTGAGGGAGGACATGCAGATATTTGGTGTGACAGAGGAAGTTACAGAGTATAGGGTGAGGTGGAAACGATTCTGCTTGGCGACCCCTAACAGGAGCAGCCGAAAGAAGAAGAAGAAGAACTGCTCATCTGCCTGCTCTCTGCACTGGGGTTAACAGTCTGATCCATGACAAGTTGAATGTTGTGGACTTCAGAAGTCATATGTAGATGACTTTCACTTCAGTTGAATTTATTTCATACAGTGCCAAATCTCAACATATGGTTTCTCAAAGTGCTACACATGAGCAATGTCCTGGCCTTACCGACCCCATGAACAGACACAATGGCAGTAGTGGTAAGGAAAAACTTCCTCTGTATTTTTTGAGTTTTTGGAAGAAACCTCAAGCACACCCGACTCAGTGGGGTGACCTATGGCCATTCTAACCAGAAGAAGTAAGTCCTGTATAGGCCCTCAGGCCTATTTGTGCAGCTGCTTATCCCATAGCATTAAGAAGATGAGCATCTGCAACTCTACCTGAACAGGATGCCAGTTTGTCACAAGTTACTTCCCCATCCAAGGTCGGTACCCTTTTACAGCTAGGTTGACGAGAACAATGCAGGTAAAGTACCCTGTCAATGGACACAGTGTGAACGGGAATTGAACTCAGGTCTACATACTAGTAGTTCCACTCCTATTCTGCCGAGCTACCTGCTCAAGCAGACCAGACTCAGTGGGGTAGCGATCTGCTATGGCCATACTAATAAGACAGAACAAAAAGCACAACACAAGATTGTCATAAGATGCAGTGACAGTGATGTTGCATGGAAACAGTCCAGGGTTCACAGTGATGGCTGACTGAAAAAACAACTTGGAGGTAAAGATTAGAGTCTATCTAATGGCCCAGTCACACGGCACATGACGATTACTGAATGAAGGCAAAAAAGTAAAGTCACAATTCGTTGGGAAAAGGTGGACGAAAGAGCCTTATCACAGAGTAGCCTGTGAAGCAAGAGTGCGAAAGGCATACAAGAGGAACTAAACAAAGCTAACGTTGATCTCGACGCTTTAAACGAAAGGTGCCTGAAGCCACAGCTGGAGCAGTGTGTCTGCATCTCTGAGTTCCAGGACTCAGCGCTGGAATGCAGTTCATTGCTCCTGAGTCCTGGAGAAACTGCAAACAGAAGCTGTAGAGATCTGTGCGCATGTTGGTGGACCCACCTGCTCTGGTTCCTCATCCAGAGGAAAAGAGGGATCATCTCCATCATCAGAATCCTCACTGTTGGATGATATGCTGGGCGCTACATCTTGCTCAAATAAAAAAAAAACTCTGGTGTGTCGTGGTGCTGATCTATCGCTGCATTACGTTACTGAGCCATATATATTGATTTATAACAGAAAACTGTCAAAAGGGGGAATAAATAAAAGTGTAAAAATACGAGGTCTGTCCAAAAAGTAACGGACCTTTTTATTTTTTTCAAAAACTATATGGATTTGAATCATGTGCGCTTGCATCAGCCAAGCTTGAACCTTCGTGCGCATGCGTGAGTTTTTTCACGCCTGTCGGTTGTGTCATTCGCCTGTGGGCAGGCTTTGAGTGAGCACTGGTCCAGCCCCCTCGTCAGATTTTCATTGTCAGGGAAATGGCAGAGCGACTGCCGCTTTGCTCCATGAATTTTTTTTCAGAAACTGTTAAGAGACAGCCAGTTGGAAACCATTCAAAAGATTCAGATGGCTTTCGGTGAAGATTCTGTCAGCGTCTCATGGATTAAGGACTGTTAAAACCTTTTTAAAGATGGCCCACAGCGGTGGAGGGCGCGCGGCGCACCGAGCGGCCATCGACAGGCTGGAACGACCAGATCATTTCCAAACTGAATGCTGTGTTGATCCGGGACATCGTGTGACTACCACAGAAATGGCAACAGAGCTGGACATAGCACTTTTGTGGCACATTCCACTGTTACAGGGGATTTTGTAATGAAAGACGTGCGGAGGAATTCGCGCGTCGGCACGGAGCCGCTCATGGCGCACAACAAAAAAAAACACCTCCGTGTTGGAAACCATTCGGAAGATTCAGACGGCTTTCGATGGCTTTTCAGTCGAGTGAGTATCCGAGAAATTGTGTAACAGCTGGACATGCCACAACATGTCCTGTGAGACTTCCAACACGGAGGTGTTTTTTTCCTAAACTCATATAGTTATATTTAATAAAAAATAATATGCACACGCAGGAGCTGCTGCTGTCGCTGATGCTGTGTTCAAGTACCGTCGGAAATTGCACAACTTTTTTGTTGTTTCAAATTCAGCAGTTGCTTGTGGCAAAATAATTAATTGTATCCACACAAATGATTACTTCTGCCTATATAAGGTGCCTGAGCCCAGTGAAGCTGACCCCCCCACCCAGATAAAAAAAAAAAAATCCAAACCAACAGGCTGACTTTACCCTGTAATTTCCAATGGTACGTAAACGCAGCATCAGCAGCAGCGCTCACAAACCAGCTTCTGTACTGTATGAAAACATTCTGCTGGTTGAATGTAGTCAAACTAAACACTAACGTTACAAAAACTAAGCAAACGATAAAAAAGTCAAGAATGACAGCAAAACAAAATACTGACGAATTGTAGTTTTCGTTGCCCTTTGTTCAGATTTTTCAACGGTTTAAAAATCCTGACGAAGGGTAAACGATGCCAACGAAAGTCAACAAAAGTCCAGATTTCTTGTGCTGTTTGGGCTTTGTTGCCCTTCGTTAAGTGCCGTGTGACTGGGCCATAAAATAGACTCAGTTGATAAATTCCGGATTATGTTGATTCAAAATCAGTTACTGAAATGGAATGTTACCCATACCTCACCCCAATCATATGCATTTTAGTCATCTTACTACAAGAACAATCCCAGTAAGACATGATGAAGCATGAGTTTATCCAGTGGTGGGCACACTTCCGATAATCCGATAACAGATAATTATCAAAGATAATGTTTTCATTATCGGATTATCTTTTTAGATAAATTTAAAAACCATCATTGGACTAATTATCTTCCGATGAATTGCCGTCCGATAACTTTTAGACCGATAACGTAGTAAACCAAGCTGAACAGCGAAAACATTTTTAAAACTTTAAAGCATTTGAGACCAACCTGTTAAAATTCTTCTAATAGGTATGTTGTTCTTCAAACAGAAGAGAGCTGTTTTCAGAAGAAACCACTTTATCCTCTGTAAGCAAAGGAGACCTGGTGATCAAAAGAAATAATAATTTCCTTTAACACCATACTGACATAATCGCAAAATCACCTAAGTCATCCAGAGGCATACATTTTTAACTTATGGTTCAAATTTTAACCTACTCATTTTGGGCATGTTATTTAAAATTACTGTCATGTCTGAGTTTTATAAAGTGAAAATATCGGATATATGTTTTTGTTTTAAAGTAATGTGCTAATTTTTAAGGTTTTGTGAGCACATGCTGTGCCAGGCAGCAATGCATTATGGGTAGCATAGGGTAATCTCAGACGTTCACGACAGGACAAATGCATTTCAGACACTCTGTTCAGGCTCCACGGATAACAGCATTAAACTCTAGTGCCTAAAACTCTCGTGAATATATTCTCTGGGTTTATAGACGTTAGTGTATTTACGTTTGTTAAATTCCACACATCTTAAATGTAGCAGACACGGATTATCTGGAATTTTGTTTGGCAAGTTTTCAAGGCCGCTACTGCCATCTACTGGCCAATAGAGTTCATGGCAGTATTTGCCCCAAGTACTAAGCGTCTGGGTACCAGTAGATGGCAGTGTTCTATTTATTTTAACCCGGTTATATCAGATGGTGGTCAAATCAACTTTTTGGCTTTACAAATGGCTTTTATTGTTTTTTTTTACAAATTAAGTTTAAAAACAGAACAAGGACGCGCGATTAACCTGAAACTCGGTCCAAAAATTCTCGCACGAATGAAAAATCATCTGAAAAATGGCCAAAACACGCACAGTGTAAAGCCAACATTTATGTGTCAAGATAAGGCTTTTCAGAACTGACCAATTGTTAACCTTGTCCTTTGTTTTATCTGTTTTTATTATTTACTATTGCATTTTAACCCGTGAAGTGCTTTGTGACATGTCTGTGAAAGGCACTATATAAATAAATGTACTTACTTACTAATATTGAGTGCACGTTTTACAACATCATAAAACATGCACACATCATCAAACGTGCGCACGGCATTAATAAAACATGCGCACATTCTCTCCACATGCAAAACATTTTGCGATGACACTTCCAGGGCTCCGTAAAAATGCCTGTTTTTACAAATAAAAATGGAATATTTTACAAAAGCACATTTATCTTTAAACCAACACACGACACATCACATTAACGTGTTGGTTTGCATAATGAATGACTGAACCAATCAGTGTTTAGCAGAGGCACTTTTACCCAGAATGCTTTGCGGTCTGTGTTTGTTACAAAACCTCAGAATTAGTGCATTATTCAACATTAAAAGATATATGTTATATTTTAACTTTGTACAAATAACAGAATTGACATTAATGGAGTTATTCTATCAGTATTTTCACAAAACCATAAGTTAGTATGACTTTATTTTTCAAGACCTCCGCCTGACCCAAGCATTACGATTTGCAAAGAGCTGTTTTTGTGGGTGCTCTCAGGATTCATCTGTGCAGCTTCCTACAGGGGGCAGCATGGTCAAACATAGAAATACTGACTCACTTTGGATCTTTTGATGTTTTCAAAAGAGATCGTGTTAAAAATCAATTTCAGCTTCCTAGTAATTACAAATGTACCAGAGACAACACCGGAATTTATCGATTATCTGTAACTTCCGATACATTTTTGAGTGGTTTATTGGTTTATCTAACTTTTCAGTTATCTTATCTGTTATCGAAGTTAATTTTTTGGTTATCTGTGCCCACCACTGAGTTTATCCCACCCTGTTTGCAATCCCCATTTCTTTCAGTGTTGACATCCATTAGCATACCCCATGTAGAGTTGTAGAGACTTGCCTAGTTTAATCCTGGAAGTTGGTAATTTTTCTTGTTTCATCCTCTTTGTCCATGAACAGTGGCTAGGGATCATTCACTTGGGGGTTTATATTTTGGATGTGAGCCAATGGGACTGTTCTGGGGAATGCAACCAGTTCCTGGTGAAAAAGAAGGTTTAAGGTATGTGATACCAAAGCCTCATTGACATCAAAAAATGAAAGCAAGATTCAAATCAATTTCAATTTATTTTCATTTATATAGCGCCAAATCACAACAGAGTTGCCTCGAAGCACTTCACACAAGTAAGGTCTAACCTTACTAACCCCCAAGAGCAGCAGTGGTCAGGAAAAACTCCCTCTGAGGAAGAAACCTCAAGCAGACCAGACTCAAAGGGGTGACCCTCTGCTTGGGCCATGCTACGGACATATGAAACTTATATGCAATAACCAAAAAGGTTCAGCAGCGGCTACACTTCCTGAGAGTCCTCAGGAAGCACAATCTAAATTCCACCCTGTTGCTGACTTTCTACCACTCATCCATCAAGAGCCTGTTGACATACTGCATCACGGTGTGGTATGGCAGCTGCACCGTGGCAGATAAGGCGTGACTCCAGAGAGTTGTAAGGGCAGCACAGAAGATCATTGGCTGCCCTCTCCCCTCTCTGAGGGACATCTACACCTCCCGCTGCCTCAGCCAGAAACATCATAAAAGACAGTTCTCACCCCTGCCATAAACTTTTTGAGTTGTTACCCTCAGGGAGGGGCTACAGGTCCCTGAAGACAAGGACAAATAGTTTTGAAAACAGATTTTTCCCTCGTGCAATTTGAACTCTGACAGACACTGCCTGATCTTTTCTGCCCTATTGGACTTAGTGCAATAGCACAGTGATGTGCATTATTTGATTTTATTATTGCCAAATTTTATGTGTTTTTTTATGTTGGCACTGACTAAGCTTCAATCTCACTGTACTTTTGTATAAGTGACAGTAAAAGGCATTCATCATCATATCATATGAAACATGTCATATGAAACTTATTCAGTCAGTTTGTGATATTTATGGACAGGATATCAAGGAGTAAAGGGTAGGAGGGTTTCCAGTTTGGTGGGCACAGGGTGTCATCGCTGGTTTTGCAGATGATGTGGTCCTGTTGGCTTCATTGGCCTGTGACCTCCAACATTCACTTGATCGGTTCGCAGCTGAGTGTGAAGCGCCTGGGATGAGGATCACCACCTCTAAATCTGAGGCCATGGTTCTCAGCAGGAAGCTGTTGGACAGCCTTCTCTGGGTAGGGAATGAGGTCTTGCCCCAAGTGAAGGAGTTCAAGTACCTCAGGGCCTTGTTCACTAGTGAGGGGACAATGGAGCATGAGATTGGCCAGAGAATCGGCGCGGCAGGGTGGTATTGAATTCGCTTTGCTGTACTGTTGTGAAGGGAGCTGAGCCAAAAGGCGAAACTCTCGATCTACTGGTCAATTTTCATTCCTACTCTCACCTATGGTCATGAGGGTTGGGTCATGACAAAAAGAATTAGATCGTGGGTACAAGCGGCCGAAATGGGCTTCCTTAGGAGGGTGGCTGGTGTCTCCCTTAGAGATAGAGTGAGGAGCTCGGTCACCGTGGGTAGCTCGGAGTAGAGCTACTGCTCCTTTGCGTTGAAAGGAGCCAGCTGAGGTGGTTCAGGCATCTGGTAAGGATGCCCCCTGGGCGCCTCCCTAGGGAGGTGTTCCAGAAACATCCATCTGGGAGGACACCCCGGGGAAGACCCACCCACCCGGAAACTGAACATTCTTTGAATGTTCATTGTTCAGAATGTTTGCAAACATGGCATGAACATTGGATGAACATCATATGAACAAAGAATGAGGACAGGTAATGTTTGCATGCAAACATTCAATGAACATTATACAAACGTTCACAAATATGTGAACAGTTGAACCAGAACATTAAATGAACATTTGTAGAATGTTCAAATGCTAACATTACCTGTCCTCATTCTTTGTTCATATGATGTTCCTGCAATGTTCCTGCTCAATATATCTACAATTTGTTTTGTGATTTTTCCTATTGAGAACTAAACATGACTAAAACAAACTTTATAAATGTTTTAAAATTCAACAGGTTTTATTCAAATAGTAACTTGCAATGTATTCATGGAATTCACATATAAAATCAATAATGCAGAACCTTTTGAAATCACTTACAGATTTAATGATGGAATTCATCTTTACAGAATTAAACATCATGCTCAAAAATAAAAAAGCACATAAAATGAAAAATTTTCAACTTTACAAAAGATTTCTTACATGGCATACCACCGACACTACTCCAAAAGATGTTCAGACAAAAGAATAAATCTTCGAGAAATAATAATGAAACCTAAAAAACATTCATCTATTGATCTACAAGCAACTACACATTTTAGGAAAGCAAAAATAAATTCAGCTTACATCTACATACAGTTAATAATACTTTATGATATTTAAGAGCAAAACTGTGGACAGTTTTAAAACAAACATTACTCTCAAATTCCCTGAGAAAATTCCTATGAAAAAATATTAATATAAAGTTTTTAATCACAGATTTGAAGACTCAGTATGACAGTCAGATACGACAATGCAACTTGCTGAACACATTTTTAAGAGCGAAACTGAACAGTTTAACACAAACATTACAATCAATAAATTTCCTGAGGAAATTCACATGACAAAACACTAAGTTTTTAATCACATAGAAATATGACAGTCAGATATGACAATATAATTGAACACAATTTTTAAAGCAAAATTGAACAGTTTTAACACAAACACATTACAATAAAATTTCCTGAGGAAATTCATGATAAAAAAAAATATACAAAAATAATAAAAAAAATTATTAATTTAATGTTTGATCACCAGAGAAAAAGTTTCTCCAGAAGTAAAATAAAATTTTATCAAAAATATTCCATGTACAAGGCAAATTAAATGCTGCTGCTAATCTGCTCATAAGCTTTGATATTATGAAATATAAACACAATGCTAAAATACCCTCAGCCGTATGAGGATTGTCTTCATAATAATTACTTAATTGGTATCCCAGTGCAAAGTGTGTGTGTGTGTAATATATATATATATATATATATATATATATATATATATATATATATATATATGCCCTTTATTGTGTTATCTGTGTGTTGTGAAAGTGTTGGAACACGGACCCACAACAGGGGGCGCAAATGAACGGACAATGGAGGAAGTCAAATAGCACTTTTACTGTTGTGAAATAAGCACAACAAGCACGACAGATCACAATAGAAAATAATAAAGTCAATTCACAAAGGTGTCATGTGGGCAGGCTCGAAGATAGAAGACGTCTGTCCAAAGCAGAACCGGAACCACACGATTTCCTCCGCCACCGAACCCCGGGGATACTGGAGCCGCCAAGTCCCGAACTCCCAGGTGGCCACTGCCTCCGCTTGTCGGATCTGGTACTGCTGGCGAGGAACAAAAACAGTTAGATGTGGGTGCGTTTGCACCCAGCAACACGGATGGTGAAAAAAACCACCTCCACCTCTTGTCAGGAAAATGTGAGTACTTATCAAAAAGGGTTCAGTACAGTCTCCAGCTGCAAGTACTCACCAACCACTGTCAAAACACAAGCAACAAAGTCACTGTCTGAAAGACAACACAACGGCTGAGTTCGTTACCTCCTCGGTAGAACGATATCTCGGCAAAGAGGTGGAGATGACGTCTTGCTGATATACCGATGCAGATCAGATGAGTGGTGACAGCTGTCATAGGTGATGAGTGTCAGCTGTCACCCCGGCTGCTCCTGTGAGGGGGCAGCGCCTTCTGGTGCCTGGAGCCCGCACTCCAGGCAGGGTGCCCTCTGGTGGTGGTGGGCCAGCAGTACCTCCTCTTCAGCAGCCCACACAACAGGACCCCCCCCTCAACGGGCGCCTCCTGGCGCCCGACCAGGCTTGTCCGGGTGGCGGCGGTAGAAATCGGCCAGGAGGGCCGGGTCCAGGATGAAGCTCCTCTTCACCCAGGAGCGTTCTTTGGGTCCGTACCCCTCCCAGTCCACCAAATACTGGAAGCCCCGGCCCATCCTACGGACATCTAAGAGCCGGCGCACAGTCCAAGCCGGCTCGCCATCGATGATCCGGGCAGGAGGTGGTGCCGGACCCGGAGTACAGAGGGGTGAGGAGTGATGTGGCTTAATCCAGGACACATGGAAAACGGGATGGATCCGCAGTGAGGCCGGAAGCTGAAGCCTCACCGCAGCTGGACTGATGACCTTGAGGATTTTAAATGGGCCGATGTACCGATCCTGCAGTTTTGGGGAGACCACTTGGAGGGGGATGTCCTTTGTTGACAACAACACTTCCTGCCCTGGCCGATACGCAGGGGCTGGGGTCCGCCGACGGTCTGCATGGGCTTTCGTCCTCATCCGGGCCCTCAGCAAAGCAGAACGGGCGGCACGCCACACCCGACGGCACTTCCGTAGGTGGGCCTGGACCGAGGGCACACCGACCTCTCCCTCAACCACCGGAAACAAGGGAGGCTGGTACCCCAGACACACCTCAAAAGGGGAGAGGCCGGTGGCTGACAACACCTGGCTGTTATGGGCATACTCGATCCAGGCCAAATGGGTACTCCAGGCCGCCGGGTGCGCGGCCGTCACGCAACGCAGGGCCTGTTCCACCTCCTGATTGGCCCGTTCTGCTTGCCCGTTGGTCTGGGGATGGTACCCGGATGAGAGACTCACCGTGGCCCCCAGTTCCCGGCAGAAGCTCCTCCAGACTTGCGAGGAGAACTGGGGGCCGCGATCGGAGACAATGTCTGTTGGAATCCCATGCAGCCGGACGACGTGGTGGACCAGGAGGTCCGCTGTCTCCTGGGCCGTCGGGAGCTTCGGGAGGGCCACGAAGTGGGCCGCCTTGGAGAATCGGTCCACTATCGTGAGGATGGTGGTGTTGCCCTGGGACGGTGGGAGGCCCGTGACAAAATCCAGGCCGATGTGGGACCAGGGGCGATGAGGCACGGGCAGCGGCTGGAGCAGTCCCGAAGCCCTGCGATGATCAGCCTTGCCCCTGGCGCAGGTGGTGCAGGCCTGGATATAGTCCCAGACGTCGGCCTCTAGGGACGCCCACCAGAAGCGCTGCCGGACAACTGCCACGGTTCTTCGCACCCCTGGATGACAGGAGAGCTTGGAGCCGTGACAGAAGTCCAGGACTGCAGCCCTAGCCTCTGGTGGGACGTAGAGTCTGTTCTTCGGTCCAGTTCCGGGGTCCGGGCTTCGTGCCAGGGCCTCCCGGACGGTTCTCTCTACGTCCCAGGTGAGGGTGGCCACGATAGTGGACTCCGGGATGATGGGTTCCGGTGGATCCAACAACTCCGTTTTGACTTCATCTTCATGTACCCGGGACAAGGCATCCGATCTCTGGTTTTTGGTCCCGGGACGGTAGGTGATCCGGAAGTCAAAACGGCCGAAGAACAGTGACCAGCGGGGTTGCCTGGGGTTCAGCCGCTTGGCGGTCCTGATATACTCCAGGTTCCGGTGGTCAGTGAAAACCGTGAATGGCACGGACGTTCCCTCCAACAGATGTCTCCACTCTTCTAGAGCCTCTTTCACCGCAAGGAGTTCTCGATTGCCGACGTCATAGTTCCGTTCGGCCGGGGTCAACCTGCGGGAAAAATAGGCACACGGGTGAAGGACCTTATCGGTCCTCCCGCTCTGGGAAAGCACAGCTCCTATCCCTGAGTCCGAGGCGTCCACTTCAACCACTAACTGGCGACTAGGATCGGGCTGCACCAGAACGGGTGCAGACGAGAAGCGGCGTTTCAACTCCTTGAACGCGGCATCGCAATGATCCGACCAGGTGAAGGGGACTTTTGGTGAGGTCAGGGCTGTCAGGGGGCTAACTACCTGACTGTAGCCCTTAATGAACCTCCTGTAGAAATTAGCAAAGCCGAGGAACTGTTGCAGCTTCCTACGGCTGGTGGGTTGGGGCCAGTCTCTCACCGCCGCGACTTTGGCCGGATCAGGAGCGACGGAGTTAGGGGAGATGATAAACCCCAGGAAGGACGAAGAAGTGCGGTGGAACTCGCACTTCTCGCCCTTCACAAACACTCGGTTCTCCAACAACCGCTGCAGGACCTGACGTACATGCCGGACATGGGTCTCAGGATCCAGAGAAAAGATGAGTATATCATCCAGATATACGAAGACGAATCGGTGCAGGAAATCCCGCAAGACATCATTAACTAATGCTTGGAACGTCGCGGGGGCATTTGTAAGACCGAACGGCATGACCAGGTACTCAAAGTGACCTAAGGGGGTGTTAAATGCCGTCTTCCACTCGTCTCCCTTCCGGATCCGAACCAGGTGATACGCATTTCTAAGATCTAGCTTGGTGAATATTTCGGCTCCATGCAGGGGCGTGAACACTGAATCCAACAAGGGCAATGGGTATCGGTTACGAACCGTGATTTCGTTCAGCCCCCTGTAATCAATGCATGGACGTAGTCCGCCATCCTTTTTCCCCACAAAAAAGAAACCTGCACCCATCGGGGAGGTGGAATTCCGGATCAACCCGGCAGCTAATGAGTCCCGGATGTAGGTCTCCATTGATTCGCGCTCAGGTCGTGAGAGGTTGTACAGCCTGCTGGACGGAAACTCAACGCCTGGAACCAAATCAATGGCACAATCGTACGGGCGGTGCGGGGGAAGGGTGAGGGCCAGATCCTTGCTGAACACGTCCACAAGGTCATGGTACTCCACCGGCACTGTCCCGAGATTGGGCGGGACTCTGACCTCCTCCTTAGCCTGGGAACCGGGAGGAACCGAGGAACCTAAACATACCCGATGGCAGGTCTCGCTCCACTGAACCACTACCCCGGATGGCCAGTCGATCCGGGGATTGTGTTTTAACATCCAGGGGAACCCGAGAATCACGCGGGAGGTGGCAGGAGTCACAAAAAACTCGATCTCCTCCCGGTGGTTTCCTGACACCACCAGAGTTACTGGTGGTGTCTTATGTGTGATCAAAGGGAGTAGGGAGCCATCTAGTGCCCGTACTTGCACAGGTGAAGTAAGTGCCACCAGAGGGAGCCCTGCCTCCCTAGCCCATTTGCTGTCTAGCAAATTCCCTTCAGAGCCCGTGTCCACCAGTGCTGGGGCCTGAAGGGTTAAATCCTCAAAGGATTGTAACCGGGAGTCATGTGGCAATATAGGTGTGTCCCACGTGAATGTCTTGGCCCACCCCTAGCCCAGTTTCTAGGGGCGGGCGTTGGTGTTTAACCGCTCGGGGCAGTCCCTCACCTGATGCTTTATCGAGCCACAAACAAAGCACGCTCCGCGGACCAGCCTCCTCTGTCTATCCGGGGGTCTAAATGTGGCCCTGCTCGTGTCCATAGCTTCATCAGCAGGGGGAGCTGTAACCACACGGAGCATAGGGGCCGTGGAGCGTGGGGAGGCCGGAGCTCGGTCGGAGCTGGAAGGGAGAGGGACAGCGCGTGCCCGGCCACGCCCTTCGTCTCGTTCCCGACGGCGTTCTTCTAACCGATTGTCTAATCATATAACCAGATCAATAAGCCCATCTAAGTCCCGCGGTTCGTCCTTAGCCACCAGGTGCTCCTTTAGGACCAACGACAGTCCGTTTACGAAGGCGGTGCGGAGGGCAGTGCTATTCCAGCCGGACCTCGCAGCCGCGATGCAGAAGTCGACTGCATAAGCAGCTGCGCTCCGGCGCCCCTGTCTCATTGACAGCAGCACGGCTGAAGCGGTCTCTCCTCTATTTGGGTGATCGAACACTGTTCTGAACTCCCTCACAAACCCATCATATGTCTGAAGGAGCCGTGAATTTTGCTCCCAGAGCGCTGTAGCCCAAGCGCGTGCCTCACCGCGAAGCAGATTTATCACATAAGCTATTTTGCTGGCATCAGTCGCGTACATGACGGGACGTTGTGCGAAGAGAAGCGAACACTGCATAAGGAAGTCCGCACACGTCTCCACACAACCCCCGTACGGCTCTGGAGGGCTTATGTATGCTTCCGGGGAAGGTGGGAGGGGTCGTTGAACGACCTGTGGAACGTCACTGTTACGCACAGGGTCGACAGGAGGGAGAGCCGCAGCAGCGCCCTGAGGGCGCGCTTCCACCTGCGCGGCGAGAGCCTCCACCCTGCGGTTAAGGAGGACGTTCTGCTCGGTCATTAAATCCAACCGAGCCGTGAAAGCGGTGAGGATTCGCTGCAACTCTCCGATCATTCCTCCTGCGGACGTCTGCGCGCCCTGTTCTTCCATTGGCCGTTCAACAGCCGGTTGACGCCCCTCGGGATCCATGACGTTGGCCGAGATATCCTGTTGTGAAAGTGTTGGAACACGGACCCACAACAGGGGGCGCAAATGAACGGACAATGGAGGAAGTCAAATAGCACTTTTACTGTTGTGAAATAAGCACAACAAGCACGACAGATCACAATAGAAAATAATAAAGTCAATTCACAAAGGTGTCATGTGGGCAGGCTCGAAGATAGAAGACGTCTGTCCAAAGCAGAACCGGAACCACACGATTTCCTCCGCCACCGAACCCCGGGGATACTGGAGCCGCCAAGTCCCGAACTCCCAGGTGGCCACTGCCTCCGCTTGTCGGATCTGGTACTGCTGGCGAGGAACAAAAACAGTTAGATGTGGGTGCGTTTGCACCCAGCAACACGGATGGTGAAAAAAACCACCTCCACCTCTTGTCAGGAAAATGTGAGTACTTATCAAAAAGGGTTCAGTACAGTCTCCAGCTGCAAGTACTCACCAACCAACTCAATGACATTTTAATGGCATCCAAAGGAGATCATGCGTGTGTACATGCATGAGCTTCTGAAAAATGTGTAAGTTACCATCGACTGCAGGATGTGTGCGCACACTGATGTCTGCGAGATGTCTTGTGTTATCAGGTTGTGAAAACAGCGTTTTCCATTTTCGAAGTGTTTTTCAGTAGCTTTTACATAATATATGATAGACATGTTAGATTTACACAGAAATTAATCTGTTTTGTAGCAGATTCTGCCATGTTGCATTAGCAGCCAGACAGAGACTAGACGTCACGGTGCCTCTCTACTGTGACTGTGTCACCCCCCCCCCCCCCCCCCCCCAAAAAAAAAGACAGATTTGCGAGATTGTTAGTTTCTCAAACCTGTAATCTGGGTCAGGAAGAAGTTCAGGATGGTCCGGTCTATACTTCTTCTGCTTGGATAGGACATCTTCGGATTATGGCACAATTGTAGAAATGATGATTGTGATATTTATTGAAGCCTCCATAACAACTAACTTTGTGGCACGTCCCTGGCAAGGCTGCCTTTGACAGTTCCTGACTTGCCCTGACTGCTGAAGCACTGCCAAAGATAAACGAGAGCTGTAGCGTACAAGCAGCCCCTGACAATGCTCGTTACCGTATTCTTCCCTTGTTCCATTCCAGGGGTGTATGCAGTCAAGGCATTGATTAGGGCATTCCTCTGGTGCCTGGTTCACTTGTCCTCACCATCAAGTCTGTCATTAGCACTCTTGAGCTGCAAGTTGAACATTTCCATTGTTAGTCATAAGCAATAATATATACTTTCCTGTTCAGCTACTGTATAATTTGAGCGGCATGGTCATAACTGGTATTCAACTCAACTCCTTATTGGACAGGCCCTATATTTTTAACAACCTGTTTATTTGCTTGCAGAATTTTTCCTCAGGTTAGTTATCAACAAGGTATACCACACAGGTGAAAGCAGATCAGACAAAAATGATTAATCCTCTGTACCCAACGCTATTTGTGTAAAGGGCCTTTCACACCGCACGCTTGGAAGTGTCAGAGGCATCACAAATCGGTCTAAAAAGCATTATTTTCAATGAAACACGTAGCTTTTTACAGGCGTTAGAAGTGTCGCGTCAAAAGCTGAGCTAAACAGATGCTTCTACCAGGAGTGTGCGCATTCCTGTTTGTCAACAGAATGACGTTCAAAGTTCAACCCAGTCCAATAGAAACGTGTTGGTTCCAAACATGGAAGACTCGTGGAAGAAACCACTGATCTCTACAAAACAGAAACGTGTCACAGGACTGCTCATTTATACAGAGCAGTTTTCTGAAGAAAAATCCTTGCAAATGTTTTTTAACCCAAAAATTAATTTGATTGTGAAATCAAATTGCTATATTAAAGCTTTTTCTTGGTTCATTGACACATATCCAACATGGCGATCATTCAGCTTTCCTCTGGAAAAAAAAAAAAAAAAATCAGAGTGAAAATCTCTGCCCTCCCCCCCGCGCTGCATGCGTCGCATCAGGGCGTAGGGAGGCGTTGACACAACATGATTGACGACACATTGGGAGTTGTTGCCTGACGCGTATAAAGCATGCAATGTGAAAGGCCCTTTAGTTACTAGTTTCCATAAATACAGCATGTTTATAATACACTGTGTAAAAAAAAAAAAAAAAGGCAAAACTTTATTGAAGAGGATCTAACAAACAGAAAACATAAACTCACTTCTTTGAGTGACTTTACTGGAAGGCCCATTACTTCCAGGCACTGCTTGTAATTGGCTCAAGCAGACACTTCTGGTTTAACTGGCCAACCTTCGGATAATCATGTCAGCAGCGTCCACATTGTTCTCTCTCCTGGTATGTCTGGGAACCGACACTTTCAGGGATGGTCCAAGGATGTAGTGCATCAACTTTGTCATTCAGCTGTTCGATACTGTGAATGATGTCATTCTGTTTCTCCTGGAACACAAAATGCATATAGATGCACATGTTACAACCTTAATACAGAAGTTCCCACTTTTTTATTAAATCCTATGCTTCACAAATGATTAAGCCAATGCTGTTGACCTTTCGTCATGAGCTTGGACAAATCTGTGAATGAACTGAGTGATGAAAGTGAGCTATGGAAAAAAAACTTGAAAGATCTTGAAAAGGCCCTGGCGGGGTCTGGTGGTTGTCCCCAAGAAAAATGTGAAATCTCAAATGCATTCTGGTGCTTACTCAGGTCTATTCCAAAAGAATCTCAAAAAATATTTTTTTTTGTTGGCACAGGTCAGTTTTTCCACCACCAGAAAGGTGGTAAACCTCAGGTCCTTCTGTTTCAAGTGTATGGTACCATAGACAGTATGCACACACTATGCAAATGAAACATTATGCAAGGGACACAGAATTTTTTATATAAGAAATTCTGAAACTTTATATCAGCAATAAATAAATATGTTTATTGAGTAACAGGGCCTGTAAATTATTTATTTAAGGAAGGAAAGTTAGCATATACAACTTAATTACTGACAGATTTTACTATTTTCAAATTATATCCAAAATAGAACAGAGTATTTCTTGCCAGAAATGTTTGAATATTTTGCTTGCTGAACATGAATTTTAGAATCTACTGGCACAAGACACTATACAATCTTATTTAACCATTATAGTACAAACCTCTGGATAATCGGGCTGCAGGCACACACTCAACCCACTGGAGGATTCACTGATTCAACAACTCTTATGGTAGCCGACATGGTTGCTGTTGGGGGGGAAACAAGCAATAATCCAAAAATATTATCACAAGCTTATCTTCATAAAGTCTCTTTCTGGGCACTGACATTACTTAAATTTCAAATGCATCAACACCTAATAAAAGAGAGTATATATTTTAGTCATGTTTTAGTCAAAATATTAATTAGGCCTGTGCCTCTCTGTGGCTAACGTTAGCTCTGTGCTAGTCAAAAATGTGTTGGTTTGGTTCCCATTAAGCTATGGCTGGCATAATCAAGCTTCAAGCAAGGTTTATTTGTGGCTAAAACGAATTTGTGCTCACATCAGGTTCCATTACCTTCTTTTGATATTCACAGCGTCGATATCACGGCACAAAGGCCCAGCCATTTGAAGCTAGCTGCTACCTCATGGGTAGCTATGTGGTGGTTCTTTGTGAGGAATCCCAGTCGACGAGCGTCCAGCGTTAGTCTCCTCTAGTGATGTTAAGCTCGAGTCAGGCTGCTCGACACAGCATCGAGCTTTGTGAACCAGAAGTGTCGGTGAGCAGCGTTTCGAGCACGCCCCATCACGTGACCACTGCGAGCGAGGCCTTGTTACGTCACACCACGTGTCGAGCTTCACGGGAAAGTCGAATAATCTGGGTGTGTCAATACGACCCGCCAAGTATTTAAATGAGATCTGAATCGCGGCACAAACTGTGGGTTTGTGAGAGGAGGAGACTGCTAGCGACAGTGTTATTGCCAATTACTATGTGACAGGGACAGCATTAGTTTATATTTAGGTCTAGTTTAGAGTTCATTTAGTATAGTTAGCTACATACACATAGGACCTAACCACACACAACAGGCATCCATTCATATACATTTATCCACACAGTACATCAACACAAGTTATAGGTTAGACTATATATTCATAGGTAGATCAGAGACTGAGCTGAGTGACTGAAGAGCTGTGATTTTGGCGAGCGGGTCTTCTCCAAAGCTGGAGAGGTGGTGAGGCAGAAGAGGAGCCGATTAAAGCCCAGCACTGTTGAAATGATTCCTTTTTTTAATAAAAATTGTTGATAGTTGCACAATCACCGTCTCCTATCCCCTCTATTCTAATTTACAAATTACAGTATCATAAGCACAAGTTGCAGAAGCACATGCCTTTCTCACTTTTCCCGTCACATTCCATCCAAATATTATTTAAGGACTGATGAATCTACATATAGTCTACAATAAGGCTTTCATAACCAGTATGTGTGCATCTGTAGGGACTATTTATTACATTAAGAAAGACACAATAATGAAGATGACATTTTTTATTAGTATTTTTCAAGGACAAACCACATCAGTCATGAATTACTGCAAGCATTTGTCACAGCACTCGCTCAGGGTAATTCTCAAAACAATCCAGCAGATGTCACCTTTCAAACTGTATCAAACGCCTCGAAGCAGTGTGTCGATTTTCAGCCAGTTGTGTTGAAGTGGCTCATTGGTTCATGAGGCCTCGAAATTGCCATCACTAGTCTCCTCTTCTGCTCTCAGTGGTCTCTTAATCACAATATAGAGACTGAACAAGCAAATTAACTTGTGCAACACAAACTTCTATTTGCTAAAACAGAACGGAGTTGAGTGCTTCAACTCAGCTGTCTTCTTCTTCTGCTCTGTTAAACAGCGGGTTTTAACCCAACTCGGTGCACTACTGCCACCAACTGGTGCGTGAGCAGCACTGCAAGCAACTGTGAAGCAGCAAGCATATTAACAAAATAATTTAATAGTAAATACATCTATGTACACAAACTACTTTAAATAAAATGAATTCATTTGAATTGTATCCTCTGATAATGTTGGTCAAACATGTTTTAAAATAAAGCACTATAGTGTTTCAGACGTTCTGACACAATTATTACAGTAGTTTTGTGAGACAGCATTTCTCTGAGCTGATAAACCTGCTCTGGCTTTACCTTTAACCACGAAGGAACCAAACACTTATGCTAGAAATTTGTTAACTTAATTGGCAATACTTGAATGTATAATGTGATTACAGGAAATTATACACAATGATCACTGATGCTTTTTTATTTTTATTTTTTACCAGAATGAGTATGTTGCATTTTACATACAGAAATGATTGTATCCAGGTCTTACAATTATATTGTGTACAATGTACATGTTTTACCCTGCATAATTATAATATCATGCCTCACTGCAAACATGAATTAAGCAGCTGATATTAAAGGAATCAGAAAGCAAGAAATATGTTGTAACAATTATGTGGTAACAATTCCCACCAAACACTGTTCGACTGTGACATGAAGTCATCCTCAAATGAGGCCTGAGCGAAACACTAAACCCTGGACAAATGTTCATTCTGGAAATGTGAAATCGAGTTGATTTCTGCCACTGTAACGTGTGTGACTGTTATATTCATCTCATGTTCAGCATGTTTGTTTAAAAACATGTTTGAACTGCAAGTTGTGAAGTGACCAGTAAAAAATATTATTTGTCTGTGAGATGTTTTATTTAAATGTCAATGCTTCCTGCTCATGCATGTTGAAAACATTATTTTGTAAATCAATTTTTAATAACTTTAATGTATTTTTCCTTATTTACAAAAATGCTAAAGATAGCCTTTTTTTTAAATTTGGCAAAATGTATGTAACTCAGGTCTGTGAGACGTCTGGATAATAAGATGCCATTGCAATCTGTTTCCATAAAAAACATATTTTGGTAGCTGACAATCACAGTCTGTAGTGATGTAAATTATTTTTGCAAAAATTAATATTCCAATTAACAGAGTGCATGTTTATGCAAGTTGCACAAAGACATGTTTCGGAGTTACCTCTGTCAGTTTATTACAGTAATCTTGAAATTATACAGTATATTCAGTAGGCATGAATAAATCATAAATCGACAAATTCTTGATTACCATGGTAGAGTGCTTAAATTATTTCCTATTATTCATTCCACCTATGTTTGCACACATAATTTAAATGGAGTCCAACATTAACTTTCTGTATGCCGTAAATGATATTTAATGTTTTCCTATAATGTGAAATTTTACACACACACACATTATATATATATATATATATATATATATATATATATATATATATATATATATATATATATATATATATATACACACACTTTTATTTAGAGGCAAGCTTTACACATACAACATGAACATTATGTGAATGTTGAACATTAAGCATACAGTCTATGAACATTTGATTGATTTTTGCAAATGTTTCCTTACATGTTTGTCTGTTTGCTTCCATGCAAACATTAGACAAACATCACAAACATATGAATGTTCGCAAACTTGCTGAACAGTAAATGAACATTCTATGAACGTTCAGTTGATGTTCGCAAATTTTCGCCTCCATGCAAACATTAGACAAACATCACAAACATTACATGAACATTCACAAACTTGCTGAACAGTAAACAAACATTCTATGAACATTTGTTTGATGTTTGCACATGTTCGCTTCTGGGTGGGCAGGACTTGGTGGAGAGATTATATCTCCACACTGGCATGGGAACGCCTTGGGATACCCCATTCAGAGGTGGTCAGTGTACCCGGGAAAGGGAAGTCTGGGATCTCCTGCTGGAGCTGTTGCCCCCACGACCCGATCCTGGATAAGCGGTTGAAGATGAGTGAGTGACTTAGTCAGTCTTTATAATGACACACTTGTGTCGAAGACCAACATTTCTGTTCACGTTTTGTCAAACCATCACATGGATGGCGGGGCACAGAATAAATTTAAAGTCAGATTTGATACACCTTCCAATGCATATGGCCACAACTTAACTAAAAGTGGTCCATGCAAAAAGATTTTGTTTTCATTTTTTCAGCATCACCATTGTTCATCACTCAGTCCTAGCTGATATTTGACTGGTATCCAGAAAATTTGCTTTCTCCAATGCTGCAGCATCATATTACCATTTACCTGGAAATAAATGAGGGGGCTTCAAAACGTTCTCAGCCTCACCCAGTGAATGGCACAGGAGAAACATTATTTTTACATTAATTTTTCAACATAGTCTTCCTTCAATGCACCTAGTCCAATGACGTTCAACCTTCGTATATGAGAAAGCATATTGCAGTGTCACAGTTTTGACTTTCATTACATTGTGTATTGGCCTACAAATGATCAGTCAGTCCCAATCATTTTTACTGCTACAAAACTACACATCTGTTTTTGATTTTAATTTATTAATTGGTAGCGTATTGAATTGACATACAGGGTTTATAAATGACCCAGATAGCAATCCTAATTAAATTACATTTGCAAGAAGTAATGGTATTTTTATTGAAATAAAATTTTGTTCTTGAATTGCAATCATTTATTTAAAAAAACACAAGAAATTGCCATTATCATCTTAAAAACTATCATCTGCAAATCTCCCCATGTGAGACTAATAAAGAATATCTTAACAATTGTAAAATAAATTACTTCTGGCTGATATTTCTTGGTGGATTATTTTCTCCATCATTCTTTGAACAATACCACTTAATGATGACTGTGCAATAATTTCTGCCAAGCTTCATCCTCCTGTTTTCTTATTTTTAATTCTGGCCTGCGATTCTTATTTTGGCATCAACTTTAACATCAGTTTTTGTAAATTGTATTGCTGCTCAAACATCAGGGAACAGGGCATTCAGCGTTCACCATATCAGTTATTATCAGCCTTCATTTTATTTTAACATATAGTCAAAGTGGAGGATGTGCTACGGAAAAGTCTGCCTTTTCTAACTTCCATGGCTGACATTATTTAAATTTTTTGCAATTATGAAATGATTTTTTTTCTCCTGAAAATAATGATATTTTTTCTTATATAAGCATCCAAATTGAATTGTGTGTGTTTGTTTAAACACAGGCTTAGGAAAGAAAATGTGGAGACTCCGTACATCGTGCACATATCCTTAATGGACGGCCATGTGACACCCAGTGAGAGTCAGAGTAACGAGCTGGCTGCCACCATTGTTGAGCGTTGGTACATGGCACCAGGTGTAAAAAGAATTATTATCCGAGAGAATGGAATCATAGGGACGTTATTCTTACCCTCTGGTGAGCACATGATGACAAGAAGTCAGTAAATAATGTGAGATTGGTCATGGAAAGGACTCTTTATGAGCTGCACTTTGCTATACTGATTCTCTGCAGGCCCGGGCCCGTTCCCAGCCATGCTGGACCTGTGGGGTATGGGTGGAGGACTTACAGAGTACCGAGCCGCCCTCTTAGCATCCAGGGGCTATGCAAGTTTTGCACTTGCTTATTTTAAGCATGAAGGATTACCTGGTCCACGTGACCGCATCAACGTTGGTGATGCCTATTTCAAGGTAAGATGTGTCCGTATCAAGCAAAAACTAGAGCATCGTGCTCACAGAGCACAAACCTCCACTTACACTAGTTTCCAATTACACAAAATTTTACCTTGGAAAAAATTTTCAAGGTCAAAGTTCAGTTAGAAGTGGCTTTTCATAATCTATATTAAATGTGATCAAATGCCAGGAGTATGTATTTCGTTCATGCACTTGAATCAGAGGGTTTTTTTTTCCCCAATTTTTTTGATTTCTGAATTATTTTTCAGACAATTTTCATAGAACATTGGTTATCTCTGCTATACACAATTTGTCATTGCGTTTTGGCACTTGGTTTCCTACTGATGACTGGAAGATAGACAAACAGGCATAAAATAAGAACCTACATCCAATTTTGGTGGTGTGGGTAAATTCATAACAGAAAAATGAGAGTGGCTGAGGTACTTTTGATTGAGATATAATGCAAAATTTACAGCAAATGGGCTTTTCAATATTAAATTCAAATGTCCACAAAATCCACAATCTGGATCAGATCCAGATCAAAATGATAGTGAGTGCCAGTCTGCACCTCACTTTCAGATATGAGCGTGACTGGGTAGTGTTTGATTAAGATATAATGTAAAATATGCATTAAATTGGGTTTTCAATGTTAAACTGAAATGGCCACAAAATCTGTAATCTGGATCAGATCGTGTGCAAACTTTGTCAGTCAGTAAAGGATATCCTCCTACATAATGCTCTCAAATATCGTTTTGACAGTTATGAATGTTTGAAAATTCGTTCAATCTTATACCTCCATCACACATACGCCGATCAAGGCCGAATTGCGTCAGAATGAAACATCCAGCCACAGTTGGGAGGTATTGAGGTGCTGTCTGAAGACAGACGGGCAGCAATCATTGAGCAGTCGACATAGTTGGTCCCATTTGCTCGGCTGTCCCGAGTGTGTTACACAGTTCAAAACACTCTTGGTGCCATCGAGCTGGGACGCATATCTGATGGCTTTCCATGCGCAGTTTGTGCATCATCTGATCTTAATCTACATATTCTGACGGTGTCCTAACAGCATTTGAAAGGATGTGATCGCAGTTGATTGAGCTCTGAGTCACAGCAAAGCCTGTCGGCATGTTGTACCACATATGTCCACCTCCACTGGACCCCGGTCAGGGAGGGCAAAGGAAATGTTGATATGTAATAACATGTATGTGGCACGCATACATCATGTGCAGTGGATGTGAACAGTGTGTAGTCAAACCAAAAGCACCCTGTGCTACTGCAGGTCAGTGCGTCGCATAGCGCACGCCGCCGCATATCTGAACAGGCTGTTATATCCATAATAGATTTTACAGTACAGATATATTTCCAGTCCTTCCCATGGGAGACATAAATAATGTGAAATATTGTGCCCATCATATCTGTGATACCATGGGCAGGTGCGCCTCTTTGTGGTTTCATGCGCATTAATGCGTCATTGCACGCATCAGAGGCTCTGAGCTGAACAGATCTCCCAGCTGTAATATACGAGGTCTGTTAGAAAAGTATCCGACCTTTTTATTTTTTTCAAAAACCATACGGATTTGAATCACGTGTGATTGCATCAGCCAAGCTTGAACCTTCGTGCGCATGCATGAGTTTTCTCACGCCTGTCAGTTGCGTCATTCGCCTGTGAGCAGGCTTTGTGTGAGCAGTGGTCCACCACTCTCATCTGATTTTTATTGTGAATAAAATGTCTGAACGATTTGGAGCTTTGCTGCATCAAATTTTTCCAGAAACTGTGAGAGACCTCCAGGTGGACACCATTCGGAAAATTCAGATGGCTTTCAGGGACGATTTTATGGGGATTACACAGATTAAGGAGTGCTCCAGCCAGTTTAAAGACTGCCCACAGCATCTGAGAGCACGGCGCACTCTGAGCGCCGATCGACAGGCTGAAACAACCAGATCATTTCCAACATGAAGGCTTTGTTGATCCTGGACGTCATCTGACTTACACAACAGTGGCAGAAGACGTGGACATCAGTACTTTTTCGGCACATTCCACTGTTACAGGAGTTTTTTTCATGGAATGAGGAGCGGAGGGATGCACCACCGTGCCGCTCATGGCACG
Organism: Thalassophryne amazonica; assembly: GCF_902500255.1. Lineage (NCBI taxonomy): Eukaryota > Metazoa > Chordata > Actinopteri > Batrachoidiformes > Batrachoididae > Thalassophryne > Thalassophryne amazonica. The sequence continues at coordinate 77,404,561 of NC_047105.1, read as the reverse complement.
GCACAAAACCACCTCCGTGTTGGTCTCAGTGGAATGTGCCGTTCATTTCCAAACTGGACGCTCTGTTGATCCGGGACATCGTCTGACTAGCACAGGAATTGCGGAAGACGTGGACATCAGCACTTTTTCGGCACATTGAGACAGACGTGCGGAGGAATTCCGTGCGTCGCGGTGGAGCCGCATGGCGCAAAGCAACGCCGTGATGAAGCCTCACAGGACATGTTGGGGCATGTCCAGCTCATGCACAATTTCTCGGATAGTCACACGACTGAAAAGCCGTCTGAAAGCCGTCCTGTGAGACCAACACGGAGGTGGTTTTGTGCCGCGCCATGAGCGGCACAGTGGCGCATCCCTCCGCTCCTCTTTCCATGAAAAAGACTCCAGTAACAGTGGAATGTGCCAAAAAAGTACTGATGTCCACGTCTTCTGCCATTGTTTTGTAAGTCAGACGACGTCCCGGATCAACAAAGCCTTCACGTTGGAAATGATCTGGTTGTTTCAGCCTGTCGATCGGCGCTCGGAGTGCGCCATGCTCTCAGACGCTGTGGGCGGTCTTTAAACCGGCTGGAGCACTCCTTAATCTGTGTAAACCCCATAAAATCGTCCCTGAAAGCCATCTGAATTTTCCGAATGGTGTCCACCTGGAGGTCTCTCACAGTTTCTGGAAAAATTTGATGCAGCAAAGCTCCAAATCGTTCAGACATTTTATTCGCAATAAAAATCCGACAAGAGGGGTGGACCACTGCTCACACAAAGCCTGCTCACAGGCGAATGACGCAACCGACAGGCATGAAAAAACTCACGCATGCGCATGAAGGTTCAAGCTTGGCTGATGCAATCGCACGTGATTCAAATCCATTTGGTTTTTGAAAAAAATAAAAAGGTCGGATACTTTTCTAACAGACCTCGTATATATTATTACTTTCTCACCATCTAAACTCTGTAGGAGGTCTGACATGGAACTGTATTGCCAGCACATGACAACATTATTAAACATGAATCTCACCTCCGGCATGGAACCAGGAGTGTTCCACTGTGCAGGGCGGACAGGAGCCAGGACCACAGCCTGTGGTGAAAAAAAAAACCCTCATCCGGCTGCTGTGTGCTGTAAATAACCATGCCATAAATAAATCCCATGTGATAATTCAACCGATCATCACCGCGTACAGAGTTGCATTGTGCTGAAGTCAGCAAAAAAGAAAAAAGAAATTAAAGTTCCCTGGAAAGGCTGCGTCTGACGAATGGTGGGAAAGCTTGGCCCGCTGCCAGCAAACTTTCAGCAAATACGTCCAGTGAACATTCGCATATGCGCCCAGTGCATGCAGCAAAGTTTAGCAGCAAACATTGCCCAGTGGCTAACAGCGGCATGCCGCACACGAGTAGTGACTCATTCAGTCGTTATGAACACACACAGCTGAGTGATTCGACATTTCAACACTTGTTCTACACATGCACACGCACGTGAGGTCAGTGAGCGCTGGGAAGGGGAGGATGAGTGTACATGTGATTGCATGAGTGAGTGAGTGACCAGACTGATGCCATCTTGGACACATATTGCATGAGTCAGATCCATACTTTGGTTGTACTCCGATGTCCAGTACCAGCAGGTTCTGTGCAAAGGGAGAACAGAGCACTCCCTCCCACTCCGGTCCCGGGTTTGCCATCCAGATGTTTGGACATCGGGCAGTCTTCAGCGCCTTTTCTGGCTGGCTGACATCAGTCTGTCATCTAGCTGTTGTCTAAATACGCTTTTGATGCGATTATGCAGGTTTAGACGTAGTAGTCTGGACGGGTTCTGCCCACAGTCTACACGCCTCTTTCCCTCCCGACTGCGCCTGGATTATGGCCATTTATGCCGTGTTGGCCTGGTTGCTGCAAATTCTTGCTATGTGTGATAGGGGCTTTAAGGATAGGGATTTTTCCAATTTTTCATGATTTTTCCTAGCTTTGACCTTTGACCTGTGACCTTGAAAATTGAATCAGTTCTTGCCTACTCGAATATGAATCTTCAGTAAAAAAAAAAAAAAATTCATAATGATACATGAAAAATTGGGGACTCCAGGCTGTTCACAAATAAACAGACAAACAAACAGGAGCGAAAACAACCACATTGGTGGAGGTAACAAGAAACTGGCCAAGCCTCTCCTGTACTTCCACAGAGGACTGTGTTTCATTCTTTCAAACCGTCACATTTATTGTTTTTGAACAGTCAGCTTTCCAGCTGCTTCAAAATCATCAGCAGGTCTGTCCTGAGCGAGTTGGGATCATCGGTCTCTCCTTTGGAGTCTACCTCACTCTGCGGCTTGCCATTAAATCTGGTCTCAAAGTATGTTGAACTCCTTGTACCCTGTGGAACACTGTATTAGCATGGAGTTGGAGTCACAGTTTAAACTCTCCATTCCAGCCATCCTGTTTAATTTGTGTCAATGGAGGAGTGGGAAGTAATGTCAGGCTCAGAGATGCAGACGGCAGGACCGATAGCTTTGAAAGGTACTCATATCCACAACACTAGAACACTAATACACACATACGAGCTCACCAGCATACAAAGGTAATTCTCCATAAGCAATTTAAGTGGGATAAGGAGTTGGACTACCAATATGTAGACCTGGGTTCAATTTGGCTAATTGGCTCCCATCGAGAGGTAGACATACTCTCTCATCCACTTCACGCTATAGAATCTGTAGCTAAACACAGGTGTCTCAGGGCCAATAGGCCACACTTCTATCTCATTTTGATACATCCTCTTGTCCCTCTCATCTGTCCAGTTCTCTTTTCTGGTTTCAAGCTCTTTGCCACCATCCAGAAATTCATCCTCACTCAGTGTCTTGCATATTACTTGTGATGGGCTAGTGGTTAAGGTGATGGAGGTGATGGTCTGGTGCAGGGGTGCCCAAGTTTGGTCCTCGAGATCTACCTTCCTGACACTCTAAGTTGTCTCAATTTCAGTGTTTTTAAAGGACATTTCTACATGATCATGATTGAGACTGCGAAGCCACTCCTGCTTCTGTCCGCCTATGCCTCAGCAGCCGCCTCCCTCCCTACCAAATACCAGAACGACACCTGAAGCGGGTGCACACCTTCAGCTTCCAGGAGGGCAGAACTGCCGGTGCTGATGGAGCACAGCACCAGGCCACTGCCTCCACGAACCAGGCAGACAGCGTAGCACCGCACCAGCCCATCGCCGCCACAAACCAGATGGATTGAGTGGGGAAAAACCAGCAGCAACAGCAGCCCAGGATGGATCAGCACTTGCTCATCGCAAACAGCTGAGGCCACTTCGAATATAGTGGCCACAGCAGTGCTAGGCTGCTCCACGACGCCTCTACAGGTCAGTCACGTCTTTTCGTCCTCACCGCATGGACACAACAGGCTGCTCTGTGCCGCCTCTACAAGGCAGCCACATTTCTTCTTTATCACATGGACAAGACAGTCTGCTCCACAATGTTTGCACAGGTCAGCCACAGCTCCTTGCCCCCACTGAATGGACACAGCAAGCTCAACATGGATGTCAGCGACTAGACGGACCCCTGTGATGATGGTCTGCACTCCAAAATCCACTGCTGCTCCAAATCTCCCCTGGCTCGCTTCCCTTCCCAGAGGAGAGCTTTGAACACAAACGGCCCAGCAGACTAAGCTTTATTCCACCACGATGCTCACGGAGGACCACTACAGCCTCCCTACAATGGCCCAGCAGAATGCGCTTTATTCTACCACGACACTCACAGAGGACCGCTACAGCCTCCCTATGATGGCCCAGCGGAGTATGTTTTATTCTGCCATGACGCTTGAGGAGGTCCGTTACAGCCTCTCCATGGCGACCCGTTTCGCGTATTGAAACAGAGGACAAAACTTTGTGGTTGACACAGGCTGCAAAGCTGGGCGCACTTTGAAGGACCACCTCACTCCAGCCCGACTCAATATGGGCCCCCACAGTGGACGTCTGTGTCTCCCTTTTGCCTCAGGGCCCCCCGATGCTCCAGTGCTGCCGAACGGTTGCAGTCAGATTCTTCACTCGCACCTCCATAACATTTATTCGTTTCTTTATGGTGTATTCTGGGGGGACCTCTGCAGCGATCATTCGTCACGTTTTAGACAATATTCACCAAGTGATCCCCTCTCTGTTCTCTGATCTGTTAACATGTGTGGAATGCAGACAGTGTCCCATGTCCCGCATGTGTTAACACACCGAGGCATGCAATGTCTATTCTACCGAGACAAAGGTCTTTGTTTCCAGCTATACAAATAAAGCCTCTCAGCCTCTTTTAATGTTGTTCCTGTCTTTGCTCCCTGCCTTACATGTGCGAAGAAGCTGAGCCTCGCATAATGATGACTTACCATCAGTGCCCATGCAGGATGTGCAAATCGATGTCTGGCAACAGGACCCATGCGAGGGGGCCGAGCGATCGTCTGCTCTCTTTTCTGCACACATGAAGCTGTTTCCTGTAATTGCCAACATGTGCTCTATCCATATGACATGCTGTCTTGCATGCTGATGTTTCCTGTCTGCTTTGTGTGTCCCTGCTGTACATATGACAGAGCTGTATGTAAGGTCTGTGAATTCTGTGAAATAAAGCATCTACGGTGATGATACTGAACGATGAACACGTAGAATTAATGAGTGAAATAAATGGCACCCACCTGCGTTGCCAAAATTAGGAAATTTTGTTTCCTTCATCCAACACAAATTCAACACTGGTGATCCTGACATGATCAGAACTTCCACAAACACAACACTTTTGTGTTTGCTCCCATTTTTCATGAGCTGAACTCAAAGATCTAAAACATTTTCTGTATACACAAAAGACCTATTTCTCTCAAATATTGTTCACAAATCTGTGTAAATCTGTTAGTGAGCACTTCTCCTTTACCGAGATAATCCATCCAACCTCACAGGTGCGGCATATCAAGATGCTGAGTAGACAGTATGAATATTGCACAAGTGTGCCTTAGGCTGGCCACAATAAAAGGCCACTCTGAAATGTGCAGTTTTGCTGTGTTGGGAGGAGGGCAGTTTGGGGGTGGGGGGTCAGAAAACCAGTCGGTGTCTGGTGTGACCAACATTTGCCTCACACAGTTCAGCACATCACCTTCACATAGAGTTGGTCAGGTTGTTGATTGTGGCCCGGGGAATGTTGGTCTCCTCCTCTTCAATGGCTGTGCAAAGTTGCTGGATATCAGCAGGAACCGGAACACACTGTTGTATATGCCAATCAAGTGCATCCCAAACATGCTCAGTGGGTGACATGTCTGGTAAGTATGTAGGCTATGCAACAACTGGGATGTTTTCAGCTTTCAGGAATTGTATACAGATCCTTGCAACATGGGACCATGCATTATCATGCTGCAACATGAGGCGATGGTCATGGATGAATGGTGCAACAGTGGGCCTCAAGATCTTGTTGCGGTATCTCTAGTAAGTCCCTTCGGCTGCTCCCTTGTTTGCACTCGGGGTCGCCACAGCAAATCCAAGATGGAGCTGCACATTGAATTGGCACGTTTTATGTTGCGGTATCTCTGTGCATTCAAAATGCTATCAATAAAATGCACCTGTGTTTGTTGTTCATAACATATGCCTGCCCATACCATAACCTCACTGCCATCATGAGCCACTCGATCCACAACGTTGATGTCAGCAAACTGCTCACACATGCTGTTTTGCCATCTGTCCTGAACAGTGAAAACCAAGATTCATCCATGAAAAGAACACCTCTCCGACATTCCAGATGCCACTGAATGTGAACATTTGCCCACTCAAGTTGATTACGACAACGAACTGCATTCAGGTCGAGACTCTAATGAGGATGACGAGCATGCAGATGAGCTTCCCTGAGATGGTTTCTGACAGTTTGTGCAGAAATACTTTGGTTCTACAAACCAATTATTGCAGCAGCTGTCCAGGTGGGTGGATGTGGAGGTCCTGGGCTGGTGTGGTTACCCATGGCCTGAGGTTGTGAGACCAGTTGGATGCACTGCCAAATTCTCTGAAACGCCTTTGGAGATGGCCTATGGTAGAGAAATGAACATTCAATTTACAGGATATTGGACATTCCTGCCAATATACAGCAACTTTGCACAGCCATTGAAGACGAGTGGATGAACATTCCACAGGCCACAATCAACAACCTGATCAACTCTACGAGAAGGAGATATGTTGCACTGCCTGACACAAATGGCGCAATTTTGTAGACAGCAATGCTTTAGTTTCATTGATAACTGGGCTTCGCTTTGGGGACGCCATGGCTTGCTGATGCTGGGTGGCCTTCACCCTACCATTGAAGGTGCTGCCATCTTGTCTGTGAACATAGATAGAGCTCTAGAGGGAGGGTAACATTAGGACTTTACAGCAGGCGATGGAGCAGGTGATTAGAGACCCTGCAAATAGTAAATAAATGGACTGCATTTATAGAGTGCTTTTCCATCTGCATCAGATGCTCAAAGCGCTTTTCCAATTAATGCCTCACATTCACCCCGATGTCAGGGTGCTGCCATACAAGGCGCTCACTACACACCAGGAGCAATAGGGGATGAACAACCTTGCCCAAGGGCCCCCAGTGATTTTCCAGTCAGGCTGGGATCTAAACCGAGGATCTTCTGGTCTCAAGCCCAATGCCTTAACCACTAGACCATCACCTCCCCCTATGCTTTGCAAACTTAATACCCATTACTGCATTGGATGACGTTAAAATTGAGGGTGGCCTGCTGGCTGCTCCTGCAATATCAAATATTTTGTGTCTGCTACCTACAGTCCATGAGGAATTTCTTAAACCTAAACCTACTTCTAGGCATCTTATATATGCTATTCTGGAACCAACCCCAAATCTCAACAGCCCAGTTGTCAACCCCACCGAGGTTCTTAGTCTGGGCCGCAATAATGTAACGTCACTGTCCTCAAAATCATTGTTGATTAACCACTTAGATCACCACTTAGATATGATTGGTGTATGTGAAACCTGGCTTAAACCTACTACCGTCCTCCCCTTAAATGAGGACTGCCCACGAGTGTACACATTTAGTCATGTCCGGCGTGATATGAAGCAAGGTGGGGGCGTTGCTCTAATTTATAAATCTGGTACAAGCTGTTGGGGGCCAAAATTACAATTTGTTTGATTGTCTGAGTCTCCCCTCTGCCCATAACACTACATATAGCCAAGATCACAAGAATAATAATCAACTGTGCTACTATACGGTTTGATGGACAGAAACATCTGGACACCGCTGCAGGATTCAACACAGTAGCTCTGGTTAGACAAAACATTTACTGAAGGATTCAGTGGGATCCGGTACACAGCAAGGCAGTCAAAGATGAGCAAACAGATCCAAAACATCAGGCATAAGGTGTGGTCGGTACAAACAGGCAGGTGGCTGAAACACAGCGTGGTAGCAGACTTGGAAACATAGAACACAGAGCTGGAAGCAAAGGCACAAGGTGCATCAATCTGGCGGGGAACTAGAGCAACCACTGGAGCTTAACACTGGGAGGTCCAAGCTTTTCTCTTCTACCTGTAAAGCCCACAGAGAGTCAAATGACCCCAAGATCCCCCGTGGAGAGCTATTTCTGTTACGTACTGTTCTGTACTTCTGTTATGTAAACAAGGAAATCTCAGAACACCTCACTCAGACGCCCAGACTTGGCTAGCCACATTCTTGTGTTTGCATATTTGCTGTCTGTGTGCCTGCTTAGCTGAAAGAGCTGCTGATTTGTGCTTAGGTGGATAAATAACTTTACCCTGGGGGAGAGATGAAATTTTGTTTTCTGAATTGTATTGAAATGCGACAGATATACTTGTGGCAAATGCACAGAAAACCTTCCATGGCAGTGTGGGGACTGTTAGTCATTGTGAGTGACTGTAACCTGTACCTATTGTATATATTTTGGTTTTCTGGTGTGTTTTTTGGTACATTTTGGTACATTTCAATAAAATCCAGAAAACAAAGTTTTCTTTTGGTGTGTTTTTTGGTACATTTCAGCAGCCCTTTCAGCTAAGCAGGCACACAGACAGCAAATATGCAAACACAAGAATGTGGCTAGCCAAGTCAGCCCCTCCCCTGAGGTGTTCTGAGACTTCCTTGTTTACATAACAGAAGTAGCTCTCCACAGGGGATCTTGGGGTGATTTGACTCTCCTGTGGGCCTTAGAGGTAGATTGGTCATTTGACCAGTCCTTGGCCTTGTGTGTGTTAAATACACCCAGGTGATGAGCTACAGATTAGAAGCAGGTGTGTGGAAAGATCCAGACCAGGGTGTGGCCCAAACAGAATGTGACGCCCACCACCAAGCACCAAGAGAGTTGGACAAGAGAGATAGGGACAAACAAAGCAAGCAGGAAAAACCCAGCAAGAGAACTCACACACTGAAACAACAAGCAAAACTAAACAGACAAACAGCGGGGAACGTCTGGAGGGCACAAAGAACTAGTGTGGGCAGGCTTCACATGGCTGATGTGGAAAGTGAGGTGAATTCTCATTGACCTGGGCAAGCGTAGATGGACAGAAACAGGATTAATTACTTTGGACATGGGGAATGGACCAGCGAAACTGGGAGTAAGCTTTCTGGGCAGTCCTTGGATGGGCAGGTGACACATGGGGAGCTAGACTGTCTGACCAGGGGTGTAAGCAGGTGCTGGAGACCTCTTCTTATCGGCTGCAACTTTATAGGCGGATGAAGCACACTGCCGGGTCCGCCGGGCCCACTGCAGGTTCGTCAGCAGCGAAGGATGAGGGACAAGGCAGAGGGCACACAAGAGTTCAAGTCTGTGGAGGGAAACAAAGATGGTTGAAATCCATGCAACACATGAAACGGGGAGTAACCTGTGGATGCAGACGGCAAGCAGTTATGTGCAAGTTCAATCCATAATAACTGAGAGGCCCAGGTGGCCGGGTGCTGAGATGCGTGGATTTGAAGGCCCTTTTCCTTTTCTCCTGGTTAACTCTTTCTGTTTGTCCATTTGCTTGTGGGTAATATCCCGAGGTAATCCTGGAGGAGACCCCCAGCAGATGACAGAACACCTAAAACTGAGATATAAACTGACAGAACTCCTAAAACTGAATACAAACTTATTTCAGTATGTGCAGGATGTCATTGACCAGATTTTGAAATACTGCAGGTGTGTTAATTAAATTGAATGGCATGACAAGGTAGGTGGGGAGGTGATGGTCTAGTGGTTAAAGCATTGGGTTTGAGACCAGAGGATCCTCAGTTCAAATCCCAGTCTGGGATTTGAAGCAGCAGCCTCACATCGGGGTGAATGTGAGGCATTGATGTGTAAAGCACTTTGAGCATCTGATGCAGATGGAAAAGCGCTATATAAATGCAGTCCATTTACCATTTAAGGCACTCAGAATGGCCAGTGGGGGTGTTGAAGGCTGTTTTCCATTCATCCCCTTGATTGATTCACACTAAATGATAATGCATTACATAAATCCAGCTTCGTAAAGATTGTGGTGCCCTCTAGCATCAGCTATTCAACTGTGATTAAACTCGGAGCTAAACTGCCTGATATCTTAGCTTCACTTTTGGAAAATGACCATTCAGTTGACGCTAAGATATCAGGCAGTTTAGCTCCGAGTTCCACCCTCCCCCCAAAAAAACACAGTTGCCATGGTTCAGTGATTAATTGCGTGGCCTCAGCATAAGGCAAGAGGTCTAGAACTAAAATGGTGCGATCAGCATGTATTGTATTACTGGCTACAAAGCGGGCCTATTTCTCTGATTTGATTAACAAAAACAAGCATAATTCACAGTTCTTGTTTGACACAGTGGCAACACCTACAGTTGTGTGCAAAAGTTTGGGCACCCCTGATAATTTTCATGATTTTCCTTTATAAATCAATGGTTGTCTGGTGTTGTGTGGGCCGCTGAAGAGGAGGTACTGCTGGCCCACCACCACCAGATGGCGCCCTGCTTGGAGTGTGGGCTTCAAGCGCGAGAGGGTGCCGGAGCCACTGGGAGTGACAGCTGTCACTCATCCTCAGCACCAGCTGTCACTCATTCATCTGATCACCATCACCATAAAGGCCGGACTGCAACTCCACCTCCTCGCCGAGAAATCAGCTACCATTCAGGTAATATTCTCTGCTGTACTTAACACTGACTAATAGTCTGAACTTCTTTGCAGCCGTTTTCCTGTGGGTGTTGCCTTATCTGTGGGATTGGGGTTTGGTGTGATCAGCGATGGCTTCGCTTCACACCCCAACCAGATAAGTGGTTAGACAGGAGCTGCACGAGTGTGTGATTGGAGGTGGAGGTTTTCCCTCCTAACTGTATACAGACTGTGGGATTACTGAGTGTGCGAACTCACACTCATTAGGACTGTCTGGGTCTGACTGCTTAAGACAGCGGCCACCTGGGGCGCAGGGCTTGGCGTCAACCATCGCTTGAACAGCCAATGGAAGAGCGAAGTGCACAGGCGCCAGCAGGAGGCGTGTTGGCTGAGCTGCAGCACATCTTAACCGCCTTTACCGCTCGGTTAGACTTAGTTACCGAGCAGAGCATTGTTCTCAATCGTAGGATGGAGGCTCTCACCGCCAAGGTGGAAGCGCATGCTCAGGGCGCTGCTGCAGCACCTCCTGCTGCTGACCGTGTGCCAGAGACAGACATTCCGCTGGTTGTTCAACGAACCCCCCCACCTTCCCCTGAAGCATACATAAGCCCTCCGGAGCCGTACGGAGGCTGTGTGGAGACGTGTGCGGACTTCGTGATGCAGTGCTCGCTCGTCTTTTCACAGCGTCCCGTCATGTACGCGTCAGACGCTAGCCGGGTGGCTTACGTTATAAATTTGCTTCGAGGAGAGGCACGCGCCTGGGCTACTGCGCTCTGGGCTACTGCGCTCTGGGAGCAGAATTCACGGCTCCTAACGGTTTACACTGAGTTTGTGAGGGAGTTCCGACAGGTGTTCGACCACCCTCATAGAGGCGAGACCACTTCAAGCATGCTGCTACGATACGATACGGCAGGGGCGTCGGAGCGCAGCGAAGTATGCAGTCGACTTCTGCATCGCGGCAGCGCGAGCCGGCTGGAATGCTGTTGCGCTCCGCGCCGCCTTTGTAAATGGACTGTCTCTGGTCCTTAAGGAGCACCTGGTGACGAAGGACGAGCCGCGGGATTTAGATGGGCTTATCGACCTGGTTATACGGTTAGACAACCGATTAACAGAACACCGACGGGAGCGAGACGAAGGGCGTGGTCAGGCACAAGCCGTCCCTCTTCCTCCCGGGTCAGAAAGGGAGCCGTCTTCCCCACGCTCCACTGCCAGGGCTCTCCACGTGACAACAGCTCCCCCTGCTGATGTTGCTATGGAAACGAGCAGGGCCAAAAAGCGATCAGATCAGAGACAAAGGAGGCTGATCCGTGGAGAGTGTTTTCTCTGCAGCTCAACCGAGCACACACAGAGAGAATGCCCCAAACGGTCAAAACAGCAGCACTCGTCCTTAGAGACTGGGCTAAGGGTGGGTCACAACACCCACGCGGGGAAACCCCGAAGATCTGCATGAATCCCAGTCACGATCCTGAGCAGGTATCTAACCCTTCACGCCCCAGCACTGGTGGACACGGGGTCGGAGGGGAATCTGCTGGATAGCAGATGGGCAAAGGAGGTTGGGCTCCCTCTAGTGGCCTTACCGTCACCATTGTCGGTGCAGGCACTAGATGGCACCCTTCTTCCACTAATCACACACCAGACACAGCCAGTGACATTGGTGGTGTCTGGGAATCACAGGAAGGAGATTGTGTTTTATGTAACACCTTCTACCTCCCAAGTGATTTTGGGTTTTCCATGGGTGTTGAAACACAATCCCCGGATTGATTGGCCGTCTGGGGTTGTGGTTCAGTGGAGCAAAACCTGCCACCGGGAGTGTTTAGGATCCTCGGTTCCACCCGGTGTGACTGCTAAGGAGGAGGTTTTAGTCCCCCCCAATCTGGCGGCGGTGCCAGCCGAGTACCATGACCTTGCTGACGTCTTCAGCAAGGATCTGGCACTCACGCTGCCCCCACACCGTCCGTACGATTGTGCCATTGATTTGATCCAGGGCGCTGAGTACCCGTCCAGCAGGCTGTACAACCTCTCACGTCCGGAACGCGAATCAATACATACATCCGGGACTCGTTAGCTGCCGGGTTGATCCGGAACTCCACCTCCCCGATGGGTGCTGGTTTCTTTTTTGTGGGCAAGAAGGATGGCGGACTCCGTCCATGCATTGATTACAGAGGGCTGAATGAGATCACGGTTGGCAACCGATACCCGTTACCCCTGTTGGATTCAGTGTTCACGCCCCTGCATGGAGCCCAAATATTCACGAAATTGGATCTTAGGAATGCTTATCACCTGGTTCGGATCCGGGAGGGAGACGAGTGGAAGACGGCATTTAACACCCCGTTAGGTCACTTTGAGTACCTGGTCATGCCGTTCGGCCTCACCAATGCGCCCGCGACGTTCCAAGCGTTGGTTAATGACGTCTTGCGGGACTTCCTGCATCGGTTTGTCTTTGTATATCTAGACGATATACTCATCTTTTCTCCGGATCCTGAGATCCATGTCAAGCATGTACGTCAGGTCCTACAGCGGTTGTTGGAGAACCGGCTGTTTGTGAAGGGCGAGAAGTGTGAGTTCCACCGCACTTCTTTGTCCTTCCTGGGGTTCATAATCTCCTACAACTCCGTCGCCCCTGATCCGGCCAAGGTTGCGGTGGTGAGAGATTGGCCCCAACCAACAAACCGTAGGAAACTACAACAGTTCCTCGGTTTTGCAAATTTCTACCGGAGGTTCATCAAGGGCTACAGTCAGGTAGTTAGCCCCCTGACAGCCCTGACCTCCACAAAAGTCCCCTTCACCTGGTTGGATCGGTGCGAAGCCGCGTTTAGGGAGTTGAAACGCCGGTTCTCGACTGCACCAGTTCTGGTGCAGCCCGATCCTAATCGCCAGTTCGTAGTTGAAGTGGACGCCTCTGACTCAGGGATAGGAGCCGTGCTATCCCAGAGCGGGGAGTCCGACAAGGTTCTCCATCCATGTGCCTACTTTTCCCGCAGGTTGACCCCGGCTGAAAGGAACTATGATGTCGGCAATCGGGAACTTCTTGCAGTGAAGAAGACTCTTGAGGAGTGGAGACATCTGTTGGAGGGAGCATCGGTACCATTTACGGTTTTCACGGACCATCAGAACCTGGAGTACATTCGGACCGCCAGGCGTCTGAACCCCAGGCAAGCCCGCTGGTCGCTGTTCTTCGGGCGTTTTGACTTCCGGATCACCTACCGCCCCGGGACAAAAAAACAACGATCTGACACCCTGTCCCGGGTGCATGAAGAGGAGGTCAAGACCGAGCTGTCAGACCCCCCTGAAACCATCATCCCTGAGTCCACTGTCGTGGCCACCCTTACCTGGGACGTGGAGAAGACCATCCGGGAGGCCCTGACACGGAACCCGGACCCGGGGACAGGTCCGAAGAACAAATTGTACGTCCCACCAGAGGCCAGGGCTGCGGTCCTTGACTTCTGTCACGGTTCCAAGCTCTCCTGTCATCCAGGGGTGCGAAGGACCGTGGCAGTGGTCCGGCAGCGCTTCTGGTGGGCGTCTATGGAAGCCGACGTCCGGACGTATGTCCAGGCCTGCACCACCTGTGCCAGGGGCAAAGCCGACCACCACAAGGCCCAAGGCCTCCTCCAGCCTCTGCCCGTGCTTCATCGCTCCTGGTCTCACATCGGCCTGGACTTTGTCACGGGCCTCCCGCCGTCCCAGGGCATGACTACCATCCTCACGATAGTGGACCGGTTCTCCAAGGCGGCCCACTTCGTGGCCCTCCCGAAGCTCCCGACGGCCCAGGAGACTGCAGACATCCTGGTCCACCATGTCGTGCGTCTGCATGGGATTCCATTGGACATTGTCTCGGATCGTGGTCCTCAGTTCTCCTCCCAGGTCTGGAGGAGTTTCCGCAGGGAACTGGGGGCCACCGTCAGTCTCTCGTCTGGGTACCACCCCCAGACGAACGGGCAGGCAGAGCGGACGAACCAGGAACTGGAGCAGGCCCTCCGCTGCGTGACCTCCGCGCACACGACGGCCTGGAGTAACCATCTGGCCTGGATCAAGTACGCTCATAATAGCCAAGTTTCATCTGCCACCGGCCTCTCCCCGTTTGAGGTGTGTTTGGGGTACCAGCCCCCATTGTTTCCGCTAGTGGAGGGAGAGGTTGGGGTGCCCTCGGTCCAGGCCCATCTGAGGAAGTGCCATCGGGTGTGGCGTACCGCCCGCTCTGCCCTGCTCAGAGCCCGGACGAGGGCTAAGGCCCATGCAGACCACCGGCGTTCCCCGGCCCCTGCATACCAGCCCGGGCAGGCGGTCTGGTTATCCACAAAGGACATACCTCTACAAACGGAATCCCAGAAGCTTAAGGACAGATTTATAGGACCCTTCTCTGTCGTGAAGGTCCTCAGTCCAGCCACAGTGAAGCTGAAGCTGCCAGCTTCGCTGCGGATACATCCAGTATTCCACGTCTCCAGACTCAAACCCTGCCACACCTCTTCCCTCTGTGCCCCTGGACCGGCGCCGCCGCCTGCCTGGATCATCGACAGGGAGCCGGCTTGGACTGTGCGCCGACTCCTGGACGTTCGTCGAAAGGGCCGGGGGTTCCAGTATTTGGTGGACTGGGAAGGGTATGGACCCGAAGAACGCTCCTGGGTGAAGAGGAGCTTCATCCTGGACACAGCCCTCCTGGCCGATTTCTACGCCCGGCACCCAGACGAGCCTGGTCGGGCGCCAGGAGGCGCCCGTTGAGGGGGGGGTCCTGTTGTGTGGGCCGCTGAAGAGGAGGTACTGCTGGCCCACCACCACCAGATGGCGCCCTGCTTGGAGTGCGGGCTTCAAGCACGAGAGGGCGCCGGAGCCACTGGGAGTGACAGCTGTCACTCATCCTCAGCACCAGCTGTCACTCATTCATCTCATCACCATCACCATAAAGGCCGGACTGCAACTCCACCTCCTCGCCGAGAAATCAGCTACCATTCAGGTAATATTCTCTGCTGTACTTAACACTGACTAATAGTCTGAACTTCTTTGCAGCCGTTTTCCTGTGGGTGTTGCCTTATCTGTGGGATTGGCGTTTGGTGTGATCAGCGACGGCTTCGCTTCACACCCCAACCAGATAAGTGGTTAGACAGGAGCTGCACGAGTGTGTGATTGGAGGTGGAGGTTTTCCCTCCTAACTGTATACAGACTGTGGGATTACTGAGTGTGCGAACTCACACTCATCAGGACTGTCTCTGTTCTCTGCCAGCAGTACCGGGTCTGACTGCTGAAGACAGCGGCCACCTGGGGCGCAGGGCTTGGCGGCTCCGGTGTTCTTCAGCTCCGTTGGTGGTGGAAGCTGTGTGGGATCTGGCTCTTCTCTCGCCAGGCGTCTTCTATCGTCGAGCCTGCCCACACGTCACTTTGTGTATAATTGACAGTCCACCATATTGTTATTGTCTGTACGTCGTTGTGCGATTCACAACATTAAATTGTTACTTTTGGCTTATCCATTGTCCGTTCATTAACGCCCCCTGTTGTGGGTCCGTGTCACGACACTTTCACAACAGTCTGGATCAGAAATTTTAGTTAAATATATCATATAGCAGACAAACACACTGATATTTGAGAAGTGAAATGAAGTTTCTAGTATTTACAAAAAGTGTGCAATAATTATTTAAGCAAAATTGGGGAGGTACATCAATTTGGGCACCCCTGTCATTTTAATGATTTGAATACATCCCCAGTTCCACTGAAGTTGGGACATTGTATGCAATGTAAATAAAAACAGAATACAATGATTTGCAAATCCTCTTCAACCTATATTCAATTGAATACACCACAAAGACAAGATATTTAATGTTCAAACGTGATAGGACTTTTTTGTTTTTGTGCATATATTTGCTCATTTTGAAATGGATGCCTGCAACACATTTCAAAAAAGCTGGGACACATAAAAAAGCACACATAAGTGCGCTATAATTAAAATCACAACCTGTTCACTGGAGCCCTTATTCTCACAGTTCACGTGATACTCAGGTCAGGTAGCAAGCATCACACTGTACTTACAACGTAGTAGCGGCTGGATACAGTGCACTTTATTTATAATCCAAACAGGCCACTGTGCACCGCGTGCGAGTTAAAGCACATTTTTCCAATTAAAATGTACGTGCTGTCTTCGGCTTGAGTCTTATGAATGTCACAAATTGCTTTATGAAAATTAATGATGCCAACATACACACAGTGCAATGCAACTTACTATACCTTAACCCAAGTGACATGAAATATACAATGACATGGCTAAAATTCTTCTCTATTACCCATGCGTGGAATGGATAATTCAGCTAGTTTAAAATAACTTTGCAAAAAATTCTAAAACATTTTTTCCATATTGTCATTGGGGTGTTGTGAGTATAATTTTGAGGGGAAAAATGAATTTGCTCCATTTTGAAATAAGGCTGTAACATAACAAATATGGAAAAATTCTGCTTTCAATACTTTCCATATGCACTCTGTATGTGTGTGTGTGTGTGTGTATATATATATATATATATATATATATATATATATATGAGCTGTGAGAATAAGGGTAGCTGTCAGACCTCATTAATTTATTTGAGCTTAACTGTTCCGCTGAATTTTCAGCATCAGACATAAATCAACAGTTTTACCAAAATATTGTTATGGCAAATTTAAAAAGATGGTAATATTTATGTTCCTCATTGCTTTTTTAGTGACCAAAGATTTTGGAAATTCGACAATCAGGGCTATGTTATTTTGAAAGATACCTCTTTGCCTGTTAATTTCCCCCCGGAGCACACATTAAAGGTAACAACAACAAAGCACACACCTCAAGAATTTTCAAGAACCATCTGGGCCTCATGTACAAAGACTTGCATTGACTTTCTACTAAAAGTTGGCGTATGCCAAAACCCTAAATCAGGTATAAGCATAAATATATTCAGATGTATCAAACACTTTCGGTTTGTACATCCCTCTGAACGTGGAATTTAGCACACTTGCACACACACCAATCTCCTCCCTGGCCACCCACTCCTCTGTCTGAATATGCAAATGGATTCAAATAGTTTGGTTGTGTTGTGCTGACGGCATGGAGTGTTGTGTGTTTGATGATGCCCGCCATTGTCTCTGTGTTATGTGTAAAAAATTAAGGAATTTTCAGAGACAGCATGCAAAAACAACAAAAGCTGTGGTTAGATTGCTGTTCGCTCAGCTCGCTATTATGTAAAATGGAAATTAAAGACGTACGTTTGTGTGTGTAAATGCTGAACTGAGCTGCGCACACATACTGAAGTAAAAAGATATTTGGTGCATGGCGGCTGACAGTGTGTGACATTAACATTACACACGCTTTTATTGACAAATACTGAACACAGTCGGGGGCTTGTTAAGAGGCTCATCTCTCGTTCCACTATCAGGGAAAACATATTAATCCTAATAATTATAAAAAAAAACATTTGAATGCGCACCTACCCAAATGTGTCCGTGCTGGTTTTCATTGGGAACAATTACACAGATAAATTATTTAATGGCCAAGCTTTTCTGCACCGCGGCTTTACTTTGAACCTTGAACCAACCGAAGCAGGGGTTCACAGATCGAAGCAGTACTTCAATCTGCGAATCGTTGATTCATTGTTTTATTTTGCTTTATCTTAATTTTTCCCCGCTAAAACCCCAAAGAAAATATGTCTGTGAGTAATATTTACCTTTTTTTATGTTAAGCTGACCTGTTATGGTCTTCTGAAACAGTTGATAGATGTATTTTATAACTTAAAAACGGGATAGATGCTAACGCGTTAGCATGTCTATGGCGTTTTCAATGTTAAAGTTAGCATTAAGCTGTTCGTGTCTCAGTCAGCACATATGTGTGCATTTCTTTTCTGTATAATAATTATACAGAATAATAATCATTCTCAACGTTCGTTGTCGTAAAGGAGTCAAATGATTTTTTTTTATTTTATTTTATTAATATAATAATAGCAACAACAATAACAGTAATAATAACTCATAATGACTAATAATGCTACAGTACAATTTTAGAGAAAGACACAAAGAACCCGTTGAGTTTATTGTCTGGAATAGTCCCAGATTGCATTTCAGAGCTTCTAGAATTCAAACATTTTCATGCGGGTGGTGTTGGGGAGTAATTTTGGGTTTCAGCTTTTTTTTGTTTTTCACCACTTTCATCCCTGAATATGTCAATCGTGAGTCACTTTTGTGAGGATTAACGTCACTAACTGGGACTCCTGTCTTGTTGCAAGAAAGAAAAGAGAATCGTCCTCCGTTCTGTTCGCACAGCTCCAAACGCTGCGCGGCTCTCTGCCGAGTCAAGTTCGAATGATAGAGTCCAGTCGGAATGAATAAATTCAAAGCGAAACACCGTTTAAATCAAATGACACCTCTTTCCAAACATTGTAATACAAACAAACTGCAATCAATCAAAATGTTTTTTTCCTCCCAAAACAAGACATCCTGTGCTGATGTGCAGCAGCCGGCTGACCTCAGCTCAGCGGTACGGAAAGACATTCATGCCAAAATGTCTGAAAGGAAATGCTTTTGACAAAAACTACAGATTTTATTTATTTACAGCAGTGTTCAGATTAATAGTAGTGCTATGTGACTAAAAAGATTAATCCAAGTTTTGAGTGTAGATTCTCACAAATCCAACAAGACCAAGCATTCATGATATGCACACTCTTAAGGCTATGAAATTGGGCTATTAGTAAATAAAAGTAGAAAGGGGGGTGTTCACAATAATAGTAGTGTGGCATTCAGTCAGTGAGTTCGTCGGTTTTGTGGAACAAACAGGTGTGAATCAGGTGTCCCCTATTTACGGATGAAACCATCACCTGTTGAACATGCTTTTCTCTTTGAAAGCCTGAGGAAAATGGGACGTTCAAGACATTGTTCAGAAGAACAGCGTAGTTTGATTAAAAAGTTGATTGGAGAGGGGAAAACTTATATGCAGGTGCAAAAAATTATAGGCTGTTCATCTACAATGTGTTGTGTGGGCCGCTGAAGAGGAGGTACTGCTGGCCCACCACCACAAGATGGCGCCCTGCTTGAAGTGCGGGCTTCAAGCACGAGAGGGCATCGGAGCGACCAGGAGTGACAGCTGTCACTCATCATCCGTACCAGCTGTGACTCATCCACTACTCATCATCACCACCATAAAGGCCGGACTGCAACTCCACCTCCCCGCCGAGAAATCAGCTACCATTCAGGTACTTTCTCTGCTGACTCAAAACGTTGAGTAATAATCTGAACTTCTTTTGCAGCCGTTATCCTGTGGTGTCTGCCTTATCTGTGGGATTGGCGTTTGGTGTGATCAGCGACGGCTTCGCTTCACACTCCAATCAGATAAGTGGTTAGACAGGAGCTGCACGAGTGTGTGATTGGAGGTGGAGGTTCTCCCTCCTTTACTGAACCCTGACTGTGGGATTACTGAGTGCGAACTCACACTCATCAGGACTGTCTCTGTTTTCTGCCAGCAGTACCGGGTCTGACTGCTGAAGACAGCGGCCACCTGGGGCACAGGGCTTGGCGGCTCCGGTGTTCTTCAGCTCCGTTGGTGGTGGAAGCTGTGTGGGGATCCAGCTCTTCTCTCGCCAGGCGTCTTCTATCGTCGAGCCTGCCCACACGTCACCTGATGTATGATTGACAGTCCACCATATTGTTATTGTCTGTACGTCGTTGTGCGATTCACAACATTAAATTGTTACTTTTGGCTTATCCATTGTCCGTTCATTACCACCCCCTGTTGTGGGTCCGTGTCACGTCACTTTCACAACACAATGATCTCCAATGCTTTAAAATGGACAAAAACCAGAGATGCGTGGAAGAAAACGGAAAACAACCATCAAAATGGATAGAAGAATAACCAGAATGGCAAAGGCTCACCCATTGACAGTCTGGAGTTACCTGTAAGTGCTGTGACAGTTAGAAGACGCCTGTGTGAAGCTAATTTATTTGCAAGAATCCCCTGCAAAGTCCCTCTGTTAAATAAAAGACGTGCAGAAGAGGTTACAATTTGCCAAAGAACACATCAACTGGCCTAAAGAGAAATGGAAGAATATTTTGTGGACTGATGAGAGTAAAATTGTTCTTTTTGGGTCCAAGGGCCGCAGACAGTTTGTGAGACGACCCCCGAACTCTGAATTCAAGCTACAGTTCACAGTGATGACAGTGAAGCATGGTGGTGCAAGCATCATGATATGGGCATGTTTCTCCTACTATGGTGTTGGGCCTATATATCGCATACCAGGTATGATGGATCAGTTTGAATATGTCAAAATACTTGAAGAGGTCATGTTGCCTTATGCTGAAGAGGACATGCCCTTGAAATGGGTATTTCAACAAGTCAATGACCCCAAGCACACTAGTAAACAGGCAAAATCTTGGTTCCAAACCAACAAAATTAATGCCTCGCAGATGTGAAGACATCGTGATAAACTGTGGTTATATAACTATATATGGGGTGTGGCCACGGTTTTTAAAGACAGCTTTAAATGACAATTTTTATCTTCTAATGTCTACTCCACTTTTGAACTTCAGTTGTTTGTGATGGAGGTTTACTGTTCTGTGCTCTATGCTGTTGTTTACCGTCCACCAAAATTTAATAAGGATTTTATTCAGGAGTTTTCTGAGTTTATGGCAGATTTTATCCCAAAATATGACAAATTTTTGGTCTGTGGTGATTTTAATATTCATATCTGTTGTCCTTATAATCAGCTGGCTGATGATTTGGTCTAACACAAGTTGTGGATGGACCAACACATAATCTTGGACACACCTTGGACCTGGTCATTTCTTGTGGGCTTTCAGTTTCACTTAAGGACATATCAGACATTGCTATTTCAGATCACTTTCCTGTTATTTTTGAATTTACTGCTCCTCCATCTGCTGGTAAGCCACTTGTTCCTGTCTCTCGCCACCGTTTGGTCACCTCCTCAACAGCGGGGGACTTTGCTGCTGCCTTCATGGACTCTCAGTTTTATGCCATGAATGGACTGGTTTCTCCATTACTCCCAGATAACATCCTCTCTTCTTTCCACTCCACATGCACAGTAATTTTGGACTCTGTTGCACCGATGCGCTGCAAATCCAGGAAATCAAAATCCGACCCCTGGTTAAATGCCACAACCCGTGCCCTCAGGCAACACTGCAGACGGGCAGAGAGAAAATGGAAAAAGGACAAACTACAGGTGTCTCTGGGTTTTCTGAGGGACAGTCTAACTGACTATCAGAAGGCTGTGAAGGAGGCAAAAGCACAATATTTGTCTCATATTATTTCGAGCAGTTGTCATCGTCCCAGTGTGTTACTTCAGACAATAAACTCAGTTGTAAATCCACGCACCTCTGTTTTGATGGACGCTACAACCACAACCTGTGAGGAGTTTCTTCAGTTTTTTATTGACAAGGTTTCATCAGTCAGACAGAACACTGATCAGAACTGTAATGTTGAGTTGTCTGCTCCTCGTGCACATTCTGCTGTGCTCGAGCAGTTTGAGCCCATTTCTTTTGCATCTCTTGCTGATGTTATAAAACATACAAAATCTACAAGTTGTCCTTCAGATGTTGTTCCAGCTAAGGTGCTGAAGGAGGTTTTTAATACAGTTGGAGCGGGTCTCCTAACTTTTATCAATGCTTGTCTTAGATCAGGGTCTGTTCCAGCTGCTTTTAAACATGCTGTGGTTCGACCTCTTCTTAAAAAACCTCACCTGGACTCGTCAGTTTTATCTAATTTCAGACCACTTCAGACCTGTGTCTCATCTGCCATTTCTGTCTAAGGTTTTAGAAAAGGTTGTCTTTTTACAGTTACAATCATTTTTAGAAGACAATCTCATCCTTGAAAAATTCCAATCTGGGTTTAGATCACGAAACAGCACTGAGTCAGCAGTTTTAAAAGTTCATAATGATATTACTCTGTCGGTGGATGCAGGGAATCCCACTGTGCTGGTTCTGTTGGACCTCACAACAGCCTTTGATACTGTGATCACACAGTACTTGTC
Source organism: Thalassophryne amazonica (assembly GCF_902500255.1). Lineage (NCBI taxonomy): Eukaryota > Metazoa > Chordata > Actinopteri > Batrachoidiformes > Batrachoididae > Thalassophryne > Thalassophryne amazonica. The sequence goes on along the minus strand of NC_047105.1, from coordinate 77,382,538 downwards.
TCCCGGTTAGAACATTTTATTGGCATTCAGGGTACTGCACTTAAGTGGTTTAGATCATATTTGGCTGAAAGGAGCTTTTCTGTCATGATTGGGGACCTTTCCTCTTCAACTGCTCCTCTGTGCTGTGGAGTGCCGCAGGGTTCTGTCCTTGGGCCGATTCTATTTTCTTTGTACATTCTGCCATTGGGGTCAGTTATAACCCAGCACAACCTGTCCTTTCATTGTTATGCAGATGATCTGCAAATCTATCTGCCTGTGATGACTAATGGGAGTGATGCTTTGTCATCATTATTTAATTGTATTCGTGATGTAAAGCAGTGGCTGTCCCAAAACTTCCTTTACCTGAATGATGGTAAAACTGAGATCATGGTGTTTGAGCGCTCTGGCATACCAAATGTGGTAACACCAAATTTTGGTGCTTTGGCTAACTATGTAAAACCAGCTGTCAAGAATTTGGGAGTGATATTTAACAGCTGTTCGAGGTTTGATCAACAGATAAACTCTGATGTCAAAGCTATTTTTTTCCAACTTCGCCTTTTGGCTAAAATAAAGCACTTTCTCAGTAGACGTGATCTTGAGACAGCCATTCATGCTTTCATCAGCTCCAGACTTTATTATTGTAATGCACTTTATTCGGGCATTAATCAGTCGTCTCTTGCACGTCTCCAGTTGGTGCAGAATGCTGCTGCTCATCTTTTAACAAACTTTTAGACTCACTCCACTGGCTTCCAGTTCCTTTTAGAATTGATTTTAAAATTTTAATGTTTGTTTTTAAAGCTATTTATGGCCTTGCACCTCCCTACTTGTCTGAAATTTTAACTTTGCGCACCTACAGTAGGACATTAAGGGCGTCTGGCCAGCTTTACTTAGATGTTCCAAGGCCAAGATATAAACGCTGGGGTGATCATGCTTTCGCGGTAGCTGGCCCCAGACTGTGGAATGAGCTACCTCTTGAGTTACGTACTATTCCTGACCTAGCCCTTTTTAAATCTAAGTTAAAGACTTATTTATTTAAACTGGCTTTTAACACTTAGTGGGGAGGTGACATGTTCTGTTATTTTTGTTCTTTTTATGTGTCGTTTTAAAATTTTATTCTATATGTTGTTATTCTATTTTTTTTTATTAATAACCCAATTTCATGGCCTTAAGAGTGTGCATATCATGAATGCTTGGTCTTGTTGGATTTGTGAGAATCTACTGAATCTACTGGTACCTTGTTTCCCATGTAACAACAAGAAATATACTCAAAACCTGAATTAATCTTTTAGTCACATAGCACTACTATTATTCTGGACACTACTGTATGTCCAGAGATCAAGGATCCAGTGTCCAATTTAAAATGTTGTTGACATAGAAAACCTGTAAAGCGTACATTTAGCAGACAGAAAATTCACAAGATGTATCAATAAGGGAATCGATAAGGAATCGGATCGATAATGGCATCGATATCGATAAAATCTTATCAATACAAATCTCCAATTACGTTCCACACAGCTGTCATGGCTCAGCTCAGGATTGACTGGCACATGCCTGACCAATCAGCCAGCTCATGCTGGAACACCCCGATGCCAGGATGCCCAGCGTGGTCAGCACCTGTGTGGGCACAGACAATCCCTGGCTCCTCACCATATTGCGTTCTGGGTCAGCCATAGTTCTGTGCGCAACTCCAGTTAACTGTGGCCTTGGTAATCAAAATCAGTGTATGAGTCAATTATCGTCATTTGCAAGTAAATCCTTGCTTTCCCTGAATACACACTCACATCGGATTGCCCCATTTGCAAGGTGCTTTAACAACGCTAACACAGCCATTGTTGGTGCCATTTTACATATCACTTTGCACATACTTTTATACCCATCCATATAAATGAAAACACATGGGTGCTTTAATTGTCCATCACAGTGTCTCTGTTGTGCACATCACTCTGATGACTTCTTGTTTTCACACTATTAACGGTTCCCAGCATCACCTTTACATGTCCACAGTAGAACAATAGCTGTAGAAACGTGTGTACACCAGCAAGGATTTTTGCGTGACGCACCACACATTTCCACGCTCACATCACTTTTGATACATCTGAACCTTGGTGTGGAGACGGAGGTACGCCAGGTTTTTGTGCGGAAGCACACTTTGTACATGAGGCCCCTGGTTATTTCGGATCAGTAAGAGAATTGTTTTTTTTTCTCGTCAGTTAGAGAACATTGACTGCCCGTTAATGTACATAGAGAGTGAAGATGACCTCAGTTGTAGTGCCACAGAAAATGCAAATGTGGTAAGTTATATAAATATATATATGATTTTTGCTTTTTCAAGTTTGATAGCATTTATTGTCTAAAGTTGGTAAAATGTTTGTGTCAATTGTGTTACATTTTACAGTGGTTTTTTTTGTTGTTTTGTTTTTTGTTATTCAGGCTGTTCTTAGTGCAGCATCTGACCAGTTTTGATTTTCTGCTGCAAATGTTAATGAAAGTAATTTAATGTTATGTTGTGAAATAAAATAAATTAATATATTGGAGTAGGGTTAGTAGCAATGTTTTGTCTTTTCTTCAGGTTGAAGAGACCCTTCGGGCTGCAGGAAAATCACACCTGTACAGCCGTGTGACGTACCCTGGGGCTGGTCATCTGCTTGAGCCACCTTACACACCCAGTGCAAGAATCTCGCTGTGGAGTATCAAACCAAAAAAACGTGAGATTTATCCTAAGCCTGGATTTAATTTACTCCTATCCTGCTGTGTAATTGTCACATTAACACTTTCTGTGTACGAGGTCTATTAGAAAAGTATCCTACCTTATTATTTTTTTCAATAACCATATGGATTTGATTCATATGTTTTTACGTCAGCCAAGCTTGAACCTTCGTGCGCATGCGTGAGTTTTTCTACGCCTGTCGGTTGTGTCATTCGCCTGTGTGCACGCCTTGTGGGAGGAGTGGTCCAGCACCCTCGTCGGATTTTCATTGTTAGGAAATGGCAGAATGATTTGGGCTTTTTTTCCCATCAGAATTTTTTCAGAAACTGTTAGAGACTGGCAGCTGGAAACCATTAGAAAAATTTATCTGGCTTTCGGTGAAAATTTTACGGGCTTCACAGAGAATAAGGACTGTTACTACAGCTTTAACGATGCCCCACAATGGCGCCACGCTCCGAGCCGCCATCGAGAGGCAGAAAACACCACATCATTTCTAAACGGATGGCTTTGTGGAGCTGGGACCGTCGTGAGCAATTTCTCTGGTTATCACAAGAGCTGCACATCAGCCATTTTCTGGTAGATTTCACTTTTAACAAGAGATTTTGTCATGGAAAGCCGCGCGGAGGCTTCGCGTGTCAGGACCGACTCGCTGATCGAGCGAGACAAAGGAACACCTCCGTTACGGAGTGCCAGGGGACAAGTTGGGACATGCATATCTCGGCTTTCAATGCTTACCAGCCCAGTGAGTATAAGAGAAATTGTGGAGAGCTGGGCTCCACACAGCCATCCATTTAGAAATGATGTGGTGTTTTCTGCCTCTCAATGGCGGCTCGGAGTGCGGCGCACCGTGCGCCATTGTGGGGCGTCCTTAAAGCTGTAGTAACAGTCCTTATTCTCTGTGAAGCCCGTAAAATTTTCACTGAAAGCCAGATCAATTTTTCGAATGGTTCGAATGGCATGAAGGTTCAAGCTTGGCTGCCGTAAAAACATATGAATCAAATCCATATGGTTTTTGAAAAAAATAATAAGGTAAGATACTTTTCTAATAGACCTCGTATATAGATAGATATATACATATTGTAATGAATATGACACATATTGACTCCACACGTGGCACCTCTGAAATGTAATCAATATTGAATGGCCTCACATGGCAGCACCACAAACTATGTAACAAATAATTAACCCTCTGGGGTCCAGGGTGTAATTGACCGTTTTAAACTACTTTTGGTTTTACCTTAATAATCTGTTAATTTTGCTTTGTTTTGTGTAATTGTTTTTCAGCACAACATCACGTATGTGACGTTACAGTTTTTCTTTCATTCTGACATACTGTGGCAACACTATGGACCTAAAGTCACACAAAAACATAAAATCCGAGTTGAAAAAGTTTTTTTTTTTTTATTGTGAAAAAAAGAAACTTGGTCTTGGGGACACTTGTCTTGTCCATGCCACAAAGCTGACTCACCATCTCCACCATGAAGTCTTTGTGTACCATGGGCTGCACCTGCTTGGCACTGCTTATCTCACGGTGCTAGATGAGGGCATTTGTGGTTGCAGTGTCCATGATGTGCAACAACACAGTCCTGAACTTACAAGTCGTTTTTCTGTGAGTGGAGTTCTGTCACGTTCTGTCACATTGTGAATAAGGTGAATTGTCTACACACACACACCCATATTCATCCATCAGCTGCTGAACAATTCAAATCGCTCCAGTTTGCTCCTCAAAATCCACAGCAGAAGAACTTTGTGATTGCATGCTTAGTTGTGCCATGGAGTGGCGCAGAGAGGAGGAGGAGATGGAGAGAGCCCGATGTGTGGCTCCACGCAGCTCTCACCTCGCTCGTTTTCTCAAACATCAGGCACAGCAGCAGCAGGTGGTACACCTGTAGGACCACGCTGATGAGCATTGAAATGAAACTTTTAGCCGACTTGATGTCACTGTCCTTCTTCAGCATAGTTCAGCAATGAAACTGAATGCGGTGCAGCAGGGTTTAATTGTGCGCACATCAGAGAAGAATGCTGTCACGCTCTATTAAGGATCACCACTAATCAAGATGGATCAACGCGCTCAGTTGCGACCTTCACGACATGAGGCAAAATGAGGATTTTTTTTTATGCGTCCTGCTTATGTGTAAACGCAGCATTCGAGACTGTGGCCATGTATCAGCCTATAAAATAAATATACAAAAAACTCAGATTATTTTTAACTATAGACCAAGCCAAGTGATTAGGGACAAGTTCAAGATCAACTGGGCCTTAAAATCATTAAAATATTTGGCATTTAATCTACCTCAAGATTTAGGAAAATTAAAATCCATCAACTACGACCCGTTAATAGAATTAAATCTGATTAAATCAGATTCCATCTGATAGCAGATGGAATCTGATACCATATATGAACATTACATAAAGAGTGGAGGTGATAAAAATTAATGTATCCATTTGTACCTGTTCCAGAGTCTTCTGGCGGAAGCAACAGAAAATGAATTCACGGAATGGTATAAAATGATCTCTCGATATATCTGGCAGGAGCAGAAACAGAGGATCAGGTACAGAACGCTGCACTTATCTAAAAATAAAGGACAGATAGCACTTCCCTGCCTGAAGTGGTATTATCAAGCTGCACAAATAAAAATACTGTTGAATGTATACAGTCCTTCTTACTCAGCAAGATGGAAAGACGTTGAAGCTAGCACAACAGATGGGGTTCCTATACAGGCTATAATCAGGGACATCTGACATGTGGGTTGCAAGGCTCACACAAACAGCTCTGGTTGAAAGACTTTAGTGGTGAGGTTAGCAATGGTCACTACACGGGAAGGCAGTCCAAAAAACACAGCATTAGTACAATAAGCATCAGGCTTAACTGAAGTCAGAACAAACAGGCAGGAGATCGAGAACACGATGAGGCAAGCAGGACTATGGAATACAAAACCAAGAGCTGGAAAGAAGGCACAGGGTGCAACAATCTGGCAAAGAAACAGAGTAAAATGAGCAGTATATATACACCCAAGTAATGAGCTGCAAATTGAGAGGAGGTGAGCATGGAAAGCACCAGAAGAAGGGCGTGACCAGGGAGTGAGAGAGAGAGAGAGAGAGAGAGAGAGAGAGAGAGAGAGAGAGAGAGAGAGAGAGAGAGAGAGAGAGAGAGAGAGAGAAATGCTCACCACCAAGACAGAAAGACCCAAGCAAGAAAAAAAACAAATGGGAAAGCAACCAAACAGACAAAAACAGATCAAAGCAAAGAAATAAAAGCAGATCAAACACACTCCCTGACAACATCAACTTGAGAAAACACATTAGAGAAGGGACAAACCCATGGTTGGATACATCACTGGAGATTTGGTTTGAATTATTTGTGAAAAATTACTTCAGAATACAAAGTAGACTATTAAGATGGATTAGGTACCATCTGAATTCATTCCAACTAGAACATTTAAGAGTTTTAAGAATTGGGTCAGGGGACCTACTATATTTTGGGAGCTCTTAAGAAAGAAGGCGAATAAAAGTTGTCAAGAGATAAAACACCAATATAGTCTAACAAATCAAGATCAATACAGGTATGTGCAATTAAGGCATTATCTAGAGCAAACAAGATGGGGAACCATGGAGGGGAGGGGGATAGTCATTAAGAAGTTCACTTCAGTATATGAATCAAAACTGGGGAAAAGCTAATTTCAAAACTATATAAGGGAGTGGAAGACTTAAAGGGAAATAACATGGTGTATGTAAAAAATAGGTGGGAGAGGAAGGCAGATATTGTTGTGAAAGTGTAGGAACACGGACCCACAACAGGGGGCGCAATGAATGGACAATGGAGGAAGTAAAAAACAAGATTTACTACTGAAACAAGCACGAGTAGTATAACAAACACAATGTTTAGGGTCGAATCCGCTGGTGTCGTGTGGGCAGGCTCGAAGATAGGAGACGTCCGTCTCAGTCGAACCGGAACCACCCAGATCTCCACTGCCACCGAACCCCGGAAATACTGGAACCGCCAAGTCCCGAATTCCCAGGTGGCCACTGCCTCCGCTCGTCGGATCCGGTACTGCTGGCAGGAGAGAGCAAGAACACACAGGAGTGGATGAACGCACCCAGTACAGAGAGGGGAGAAGCCGCCTCCACCTCTTGGCAAAGTTCAGCAGGAAGGTGAGTACTTATCCAAAGAAGGAGGGTCTCAGTAGTCACCAGTCCTGAAAGGTTTAACAAGTTTATCAATCACAGAATATGCTGCAGAGAATGTTACCTTGGTCTTAGGCGATATCTCGGCACTGAGGTGGAGACGCCGTCCTCCTGATATACCTCGGTGCTGAGTAGAAACAGCTGTGTTTGGTGATGGGTGACAGCTGTCACCCAGATTACTCCCATGATGCGGTAGCGCCCTCTGGTGCCTGGAGCCCGCACTCCAGGCAGGGCGCCCTCTGGTGGTGGTGGGCCAGCAGTACCTCCTCTTCAGCGGCCCACACAACAGGACCCCCCCCTCAACGGGCGCCTCCTGGCGCACGACCGGGCTTGTCCGGATGGCGTCGGTAGAAGTCGGCCAGGAGGGCCGGGTCCAGGATGAAGCCCTGCTTCACCCAGGAGCGCTCCTCGGGGCCGTACCCCTCCCAGTCCACCAGATACTGAAAACCCCGGCCCATCCGACGGACGTCAAGGAGCCGGCGGACAGTCCAAGCCGGTGCTCCGTCGATGATCCGGGCAGGAGGCGGTGCCGGACCCGGGGTGCAGAGGGGTGAGGTGCGAAGAGGCTTGATCCGGGAAACATGGAAAACTGGATGGATCCGCAGTGAGGCCGGAAGCTGGAGCCTCACTGCGGCGGGGTTGATGACCTTGAGGATTTTATACGGTCCGATGTATCGTTCTTGCAGTTTAGGTGAGTCAACCTGTAGGGGAATGTCCTTGGTGGATAACCAGACCTCCTGCCCAGGACGATACTTGGGGGCCGGGGCTCGTCGCCGGTCTGCATGTTTCTTCGCCCTCGTCCGGGCCTGCAACAAGGCAGAGCGGGCGGCCCGCCACACCCGACGGCACTTCCATAGGTGGGCCTGGACCGAGGGCACACCGACCTCTCCCTCAACCACCGGAAACAAGGGGGGCTGATACCCCAAGCACACCTCAAACGGGGAGAGGCCGGTGGCTGATGACACTTGACTGTTGTGGGCGTACTCGATCCAGGCCAGGTGGGTACTCCAGGCCGTCGGGTGCGCGGCTGTCACACAGCGAAGTGTCTGCTCCAGTTCTTGATTCGCCCGCTCTGCCTGCCCGTTGGTCTGGGGATGGTACCCAGACGAGAGGCTGACCGTGGCCCCCAGTTCCCGGCAGAAGCTCCTCCAGACATGCGAGGTGAACTGGGGACCGCGATCGGAGACGATGTCTGATGGTATGCCTTGCAGACGGACGACGTGGTGGACCAGGAGGTCCGCTGTCTCCTGGGCCGTAGGGAGCTTCGGGAGGGCCACGAAGTGGGCCGCCTTGGAGAAATGGTCCACTATCGTGAAGATAACAGTGTTTCCCTGGGACGGCGGGAGACCCGTGACGAAATCCAGGCCGATGTGGGACCAGGGGCGATGAGGCACAGGCAATGGCTGTAGTTGCCCTGAGGTCTTTCTATGATCGGCCTTGCCCCTGGCACAGGTGGTACAGGCCTGGACGTAGTCCCGGACGTCGGTCTCCAGGGATGCCCACCAGAAGCGTTGCCGGACGACTGCCACGGTCCTTCGCACCCCTGGGTGACAGGAGAGCTTAGAACCGTGACAGAAGTCCAGGACTGCGGCCCTAGCTTCTGGTGGGACGTACAGTCTGTTCTTTGGTCCGTTTCCGGGGTCCGGGACACGGGTCAGGGCCTCCCGGACGGTCTTCTCCACGTCCCAGGTGAGGGCGGCCACGATAGCGGACTCCGGGATGATGGGATCCGGGGGATCCGACGGTTCCGTTTTGACCTCATCTTCGTGCACCCGGGACAATGTATCCGATCTCTGATTCTTGGTCCCGGGGCGGTAGGTAATCCGGAAGTCAAAACGGCCAAAGAACAGTGACCAGCGGGCTTGCCTGGGGTTCAGACGCTTGGCGGTTCTGATGTACTCCAGGTTCCGATGGTCAGTGAAAACCGTGAATGGCACGGCTGTTCCCTCCAACAGATGTCTCCACTCTTCGAGGGCCTCTTTCACAGCAAGGAGTTCCCGATTGCCGACGTCATAATTCCGTTCAGCGGGGGTCAACCTGCGAGAAAAATAGGCACACGGGTGAAGGACCTTATCGGTCTTCCCGCTCTGGGAGAGCACCGCTCCTATCCCTGAGTCCGAGGCATCCACTTCAACCACTAACTGGCGGCTAGGATCGGGCTGCACCAGAACTGGTGCAGACGAGAAGCGCCGTTTCAACTCCTTGAACGCGGCCTCGCACCGGTCCGACCAGGTGAAGGGAACTTTTGGAGAGGTCAGGGCTGTCAGGGGGCTAACTACCTGACTGTAGCCCTTGATGAACCTCCTATAGAAATTAGCAAAACCGAGGAACTGTTGCAGCTTCCTACGGCTTGTTGGTTGGGGCCAATCTCTCACCGCCGCAACCTTGGCCGGGTCCGGGGCGATGGAGTTGGAGGAGATGATAAACCCCAGGAAGGACAAAGAAGTGCGGTGGAACTCACACTTCTCGCCCTTCACAAACAGACGGTTCTCCAACAACCGCTGCAGAACCTGACGGACATGCCGGACATGAGTCTCAGGATCCGGGGAAAAGATGAGTATATCGTCTAGATATACGAAGACGAACCGGTGCAGGAAGTCCCGCAAGACATCGTTTACCAACGCTTGAAAAGTCGCGGGAGCATTAGTGAGACCGAACGGCATGACCAGGTACTCAAAATGACCTAAGGGGGTGTTAAATGCCGTCTTCCATTCGTCTCCCTTCCGAATCTGAACCAAATGATACGCATTTCTAAGATCCAGCTTGGTGAAGATTTTGGCTCCATGCAAGGGAGTGAACACTGAATCCAACAAGGGCAACGGGTATCGGTTGCGAACCGTGATCTCGTTCAACCCCCTGTAATCAATGCATGGACGAAGCCCGCCATCTTTTTTACCCACAAAAAAGAAACCTGCGCCCATCGGTGAGGTGGAATTCCGGATCAATCCGGCAGCTAATGAGTCCCGGATATAGGTCTCCATTGATTCGCGTTCCGGCCGTGAGAGGTTGTACAGCCTACTGGACGGGAACTCACTGCCTGGAACCAAATCAATGGCACAATCGTACGGACGGTGGGGAGGAAGCGTGAGAGCCAGATCCTTGCTGAACACGTCAGCGAGGTCATGATACTCCGCTGGCACCGCCTTCAGATTGGGCGGGACTCGGACCTCCTCCTTAGCTTGGGAGCCGGGAGGAACCGAGGAACCGAGACACTCCCGATGGCAGGTTTCGCTCCACTGAACCACTACCCCGGACGGCCAATCAATCCGGGGATTGTGCTTAAGCATCCATGGAAACCCTAAAACCACACGGGAGGTGGCCTGAGTCACAAAGAACTCGATCACCTCCCGGTGGTTACCTGACACCACCAGAGTTACTGGAGGTGTCTTGTGCGTGATTGGTGGGAGTAGGGAGCCATCTAGTGCCCGAACCTGCACAGGCGAGGTAAGAGCCACCAGAGGAAGCCCTATCTCCCTGGCCCATCTACTGTCAAGCAGATTCCCCTCAGAGCCCGTGTCCACCAGTGCTGGGGCCTTCAGGGTTGAGTCCTCGAACAGGATCGTGACTGGGAGTCGTGTAGCAATGTGGGTGTGTCCCACGTGAATGTTTTGGCCCACCCCTGGCCCAGTCTCTAGGGGCGGGCGTTGGAGTTTAACCGCTCGGGGCAGTCGTTTGCCATATGCTCACTCGAGCCACAAACATAACAAGCTCCGTGGGCCCGCCTCCTTTGTGCTCCAGGTGCCCTAAATGTTGCCCTGCTCGTGTCCATAGCTTCGTCAGCAGGGGGAGCCATAGGCGCACGGAGCGCAGGAACAGAGGAGCGTGGGGAGGGCGGAGCTCGATCGGACCCGGAAGGGAGAGGGACGACGCGTGCCTGGCCACGCCCTTCGCCTCGTTCCCGACGGCGTTCTTCTAACCGGTTGTCGAGTCGTATGACTAGATCGATAAGCCCATCTAAATCCCGCGGTTCGTCCTTAGCCACCAGGTGCTCTTTTAGGACCAGTGACAGTCCGTTTATAAAGGCAGCGCGGAGGGCAGTGCTATTCCAGCCGGATCTCGCCGCCGCGATGCGGAAGGCGACTGCATAGGCAGCTGCGCTCCGGCGTCCCTGTCGAATGGACAGTAGTGCGGTTGAAGCGGACTCTCCTCTGTTGGGATGATCGAACACCGTTCTGAGCTCCCGTACAAACCCATCGTAAGTATGAAGGAGCCGTGAGTTCTGCTCCCAGAGCGCTGTAGCCCAAGCGCGTGCCTCCCCACGAAGCAGATTTATCACATAAGCTACTCTGCTAGCGTCAGTCGCGTACATCACGGGACGCTGAGCGAAGACGAGCGAACACTGCATAAGAAAGTCCGCGCACGTCTCCACACAGCCTCCGTACGGTTCTGGAGGGCTTATGTATGCTTCTGGGGACGGAGGAAGGGACCGTTGAACGACCAGTGGAACGTCACTTTCACGCGCAGGGTCCTCGGGAGGGAGAGCCGCAGCGGCGCCCGAAGGGCGTGCCTCCACTTGTGCGGCGAGAGCCTCCACCCTGCGGTTTAGGAGAACGTGCTGCTCGGTCATTAAATCGATCCGAGAGGTGAAAGCGGTGAGGATCCGCTGCAACTCACCGATTACCCCTCCCGAAGCCTCCGCTGCGCCTTGGTCTTCCATTGGCCGTTCAACAGCCGGTTGACGCCCCTCGGGATCCATGACGCTGGCCGAGATATCCTGTTGTGAAAGTGTAGGAACACGGACCCACAACAGGGGGCGCAATGAATGGACAATGGAGGAAGTAAAAAACAAGATTTACTACTGAAACAAGCACGAGTAGTATAACAAACACAATGTTTAGGGTCGAATCCGCTGGTGTCGTGTGGGCAGGCTCGAAGATAGGAGACGTCCGTCTCAGTCAAACCGGAACCACCCAGATCTCCACTGCCACCGAACCCCGGAAATACTGGAACCGCCAAGTCCCGAATTCCCAGGTGGCCACTGCCTCCGCTCGTCGGATCCGGTACTGCTGGCAGGAGAGAGCAAGAACACACAGGAGTGGATGAACGCACCCAGTACAGAGAGGGGAGAAGCCGCCCCCACCTCTTGGCAAAGTTCAGCAGGAAGGTGAGTACTTATCCAAAGAAGGAGGGTCTCAGTAGTCACCAGTCCTGAAAGGTTTAACAAGTTTATCAATCACAGAATATGCTGCAGAGAATGTTACCTTGGTCTTAGGCGATATCTCGGCACTGAGGTGGAGACGCCGTCCTCCTGATATACCTCGGTGCTGAGTAGAAACAGCTGTGTTTGGTGATGGGTGACAGCTGTCACCCAGATTACTCCCATGATGCGGTAGCGCCCTCTGGTGCCTGGAGCCCGCACTCCAGGCAGGGCGCCCTCTGGTGGTGGTGGGCCAGCAGTACCTCCTCTTCAGCGGCCCACACAACAGGTATTGTCATATCAGTGGATGAATGGGAAAAAATAAATGAACAGCAATGGAGAACAACTTGCTCCATATCACGGAGAGAACACGGCTGGAAGAACATAATAAGATTCTTTAGAACATCAGCGCAGATAAAATATTATGACACAAAGTGTTGGAGATTATGTGGAGCTGATAAAGCAAACCATTTCCACATGTTCTGGAGCTGTCCCTCCATTGGCAGCTACTGGCAGGAGCTTAAGAAGTGTGGAAAAAATACTGAAGTACATTTGAGGTACTATAGTTGGGTAAAGTGGACATAACTTTTACAAGACTTGGTTACAAACACATTTACATAATAGTGTTGATTTCAAGCAACAAAGGAATTACCAGGAAATGGATGACGAATGAAGCACCTAAGGTTTAGTATTGGGTGGAGGTAATACACTATATATGTGAAAGCTAACATTTTCTTTGAGACTGGTGGTGGATAGCTTTAAAGGAATTTGGGAAAACTGGATAGAGTACATAAAACCCATTAGGTCTGATTTTATCTGAGACGTACATTGTAGGGGAAAAACCATAGTTCATAGCTACAGCAGTTGGCATTTTGTTTCTTTTATTTTTAAGGTATCTTATTGTATTCAATTGTCATGGTTTGGCCCTGTTCAAGGCTTTGATTCCTTCTTTCTTTTCCTCCCCTTCGGCTCCTGCTTTGTTTTATTAGTGGATTATTTTCATCATGTGTTTATTCTGTGTTCCATTTTGCTTTGTCACTTTGTCTCTTTGTCACTTTGTATTCCTTTGTCATGATTCAGTTCCATTCTAGTTATGTCCTGCCAGTTTGTGTTTTTTATCATGAGTTCATCACATTTATTGTATATGATTAGTCACATGTTCTTCTTATTTTTTATCATTGGTGTTGCTCATCAGATTATCTTCCATTTGTCATTCATGACATTTTCTGTTTATCAGTTATCTTGTTTTATTTATTGCATTATTCTGTATTCTCCGGGTTTTGGTTATTTGCAGTTTAATCCATAGTCATTTTGCCTTCATCATTTATTGTATTCTCTTGTCTCGGCCAGTATCTGTTTCATCCTAGTTTTGTTTAATATAAAGTTCCTTGTTTTTTCTCTCTTTAGACTTGTCACCATATTTCTTAGTTCTTCCCCTTTTTGTTTCACTCATGCATTATTCTTTGTCTAGAACACTTCACGTTATTCAGTTAGTTTTTCTGTCACCTACTTATCTTGCTTTGCACCGCTTTGCTTTGCCCTCCTGCACTTTCTTGCCTTTCTTCCCTCTTCTTTGTTCACTAAACAACACCTCCTTCCAGAACCTTCCACACACCTGCTCCACATTACCCTGATTAGTCTGCTTCTATTAAAACCCTCACAGTTCCACAACTCACTGCCTGATTGTTGACTCTGGTCACTTTCTCGCCTCTCGTCTTGTCCAGTGTGCGCTCTAGTATTTTTGACCTTGCTTGTGTACTCTGTCCTCCACCTCGCCGTAGCCCTGAACTCTGCCTGTTTTTTGACTCTACCTTTGTTCTGCCTGCTATACTCCTTGACGCCGTTGGTACGAACCCTGCTCATTTCTTGGCCACAACCCTGCCTGTTCCATGTCTGATACCTCTGCCTGTATGTCTGACTTCATGTGTACCAAATCCACTGCCTGGTCATCAGATAAAGCTACTTATTCTCCACAACCAACCATGTCTACGAGTTTGCATTGATCTCCTACTGTTTCTTGCATCAAACCATCACCAGCCCTGACATCACTACACTGGTAATATAGTAAAACTTTTTGGTGGAATGTAAATAATCACTAGACCTAATTTTATCTGTGTACATGAAACGGTATAGCCATTCTGTTTGATTTAAATTAAAAGACAGGCAAATGTTATTTCTTTTTTGTTGTTGTTTGTTTTAATTATTTATTTTTTATTTTTACTTTTTATTTTTTTGAATGCCATGTTTAATTTAAAAATATTGCTTTTGGGGGAATAAGATTGTGTACCAGCTGTAATCAGAATGTGTGTTATAATGTTCAATAAAAACATCTCCGCAGCATGATGCTGTCACTACCATGCTGCGGGATGTTTTTCAGCAGCAGGAACCAGGAGACTAGTCAGGATTAGGGATGGGTATTGATAAGATTTTATCGATATCGATGCCATTATCGATTCTGCTTATCGATCCGATTCCTTATCGATTCCCTTATCGATACCTCATGAATTTTGTACTAAAAGTAGGCTTTACAGGTTTTCTATGTATTTCATTGAGTCTTAAAGTAAATAAATATGAAATTAGTCACTGTATCCTTGATCTCTGGACATAAAAATAAACAAAACGGTGTTTCACTTTGAAGTTATTAATTCCGACTGGACTCTATCGTTCTAACTTGACTCGGCAGAGAGCTGCGTAGCGTTTGGAGCTGTGTGAACAGAACGGAGGACGATTCTCGTTTCTTTCTCGCAGCAAGACAGGAGTCCCAGTTAGTAACTTTAATCCGCACACGATTGACATATTCAGGGACGAAAGTGGAGAAAAACAAAAAAGCTGAAACCCAAAATTACCCCCACCACCACGTGCACGAAAATGTTTCAATTCTAGAAGCTCTGAAATGCAATCTGGGACTATTCCAGAAAATAAATTGGAGTGAGTGCAGCATCCATTTAGGTGAGAAAAAAAAAAAAACTTTTCTTATTCAAATTCATTCCAGTAGTATTCTGCTCTTACTAGGATGCAGCAGTTTTCTAGTTTGGCAGATAGTTCTGGAGGAAATCACTGAAGAAATTAACACATTGAAAATATAGTTTGACTGAAACAAACTGTCATTAAACTTAAGACAGGGATGAAATGGAGGTGTAAGAGTCACTAGGTGTTCACAGGAAACATTTATTTCTGTATGTATTTATTTATTTATGTTCATTGTTAGTCGCTTTTATATTTTCTGTTGTGTTTCTATTCAGGTTCTTTTTGTCTCTTTCTCTAAAATTGTATATAATAAGTATATATTGTGCCCTGCGACAGACTGGCGTCCTGTCCTGGGTGTCCTCACGCCCTATGACTGCTGGGATAGGCTCCAGCCCCCCGCGACCCTTAATTGGACTAAGCAGTAGAAGATGAATGAGTGAATGAATGAAGTATATATTGTATATAATAATCATTAGATTATTAATATATAAACAAAAATAAATTTAAAAAATATTACAATTTGAAAACAAATGCACCCGAACGTGATGACAGCTGCAACTGCTTAATGCTAACTTTTAACATTGAAAATGCCACAGACATGCTAATGCGTTAGCATCGCTCCCGTTTTTAAGTTATAAAATACATCTATCAACTGTTTCAGAAGACCATAACAGGTCGGTTTAACATAAAAAAAGGTAAATAATACTCACAGACGTATGCTCTTTAGGGTTTTAGCATGGGAAAATTAAGCGAAAGAAAGAACGAATAAACGAAGCAATAGATCGAAGCACTGCTTCAATCTGCGAACCACTGCTTCGATTGGTTCAAGGTTCAAAGCAAAGCCGCGCTGCAGAAAAGTTGATTATGTACCCGCTGCAGAGTCTGTAATCAATGTAGAGAAATTATCATTTTCCTGACAAACACCCCCCAAAACAACGGCCACTCTGAAGGACTGATAACAGAATCGTTAAGCAAAAAGCTTATTGATGTCGGTGGATCGAATAATTTCTTAACGATACCCGAAAAGAACCGGTTCTCGATACCCATCCCTAGTCAGGATTAAGGGAAAGATGAATGCAGCAATGTGCAGAGACATCCTGGATGAAAACCTGCTCCAGAGCACTCTTGACCTCAGACTGGGTCACCGGTTCATCTTTCAGCAGGACAATGACCCTAAGCCAAAATATCAAAAGCAGTGGCTTTAGGACAACTCTGTGAATGTCCTTGAGTGGCCCAGCCAGAGCCTAGACCTGAATCTGATTGAACATCTCTTGGAGAGATCTGAAATTGGCTGTGCACCTGCACTCCCCATCCAACCTGATGGAGCTTGAGGGGTGCCGCATAGAGGAATGGGCAAACTGCCCAAAGATAGTGGTGCTTGTGGCATCATATTCAAGAAGACTTGGGGCTGTAATTGCTGCCAAAGGTGCATCAACAAAGTACTGAGCAAAAGGTGTGAATACTTAAGTAGATGTGATTTCTTACTTCTTTATTTTTAATAAATTTAAAAAAAAAACTTTTCATGTTGTCATTATGGAGTGTTGTGAGTAGAATTTTGAGGGAGGGAAATAAATTTACTTCATTTAGGCTGTAACATAACAAAATGTGGAAAAAGTGAAGTGCTGTGAATACTTTCCAGATGCACCGTACGTATTTATTTGTATTTGTGTGCATTTTTTTTCTCCTGCAGTCTTTGCTGTGTGGGGAGGCTACCCTGCACCGCACGCCGCTGCACAAGAAAACTCATGGAAGAGGATCTTAGGTTTTTTGGAAAGTAATCTAAGAGGAGGTGGTGAAATAAATTCTGCCTCTGGGATGAAAACCACAAAGTGACTGTGAATAAGGACAGTAAAGTAGTCTCAGCAGCAGTTTAAGATTGTAAGTGTACTCAATCTACACTGGTCAGTCCATCAGTGAGAAGCTCAGGAACATCTGGCACAGCTTTGTTTTGCTCTACTACTCGTATTTTTAAGGGACTGGTGTAATTTTGCTGTAGGAGTACACTGCTCTGAAGATTGTAATTTTTTTTTTCACATTGTCTAAATTCTCAGCTTCTGTTTTTGATTGTAAGATTTTTTTTCCCTGAATTTAAATTCATGTATAATTTCTGAAACAAAACCACCTAAAACTGCAGCTTAAATTTCACATCATCTTTTCAACCAATTTTTTAATTGGCACTCTGCCATTAAATTGTAACTGGTGAAGAAACATAAAAGTTGGACTCTGCCAGTGGTGTCAAAAGTACACACATTTGTTACTTAAGTAGAAGTATAGATACTGCAGTTTAAAAACATTCTGATAAAAGTTGAATTATCAACTTGACCTCTTTACTCAAGTAAAAGTGAAAAAGTATGTGCTCCAAAACCTACTTAAAGTATAAAAGTATAAAGTAACCTTTAAAGAAAAAAAAAAAAGGTAGATGCCACTATATGAATTGAAAGCTTAATTTAAAAACTGATTCGTTCTACATGTGGCCCAAGACCCAAAACCCAAAATTACCCCCCAACACCACCTGCACGGAAATGTTTCAATTCTAGAAGCTCTGAAATGCAATCTGGGACTATTCCAGACAATAAACTGCAGTGAGTGCAGCATCCATTTAGTGAAGGAAAAAAACAAAAAACACAACTTTCCTTATTCAAATTCATTCCAGTAGTATTCTGCTCTTACTAGGATGCAGCAGTTTTCTAGTTTGGCAGATAGTTCTGGAGAAAATCACTGAAGAAATTAACACATTGAAAATATGGTTTGACCGAAACAAACTCATTAAATAAGACAGGGATGAAATGGAGGTGTAAGAGTCACACCATAGGGGAAACATTTATGTATGTATTTATTTATGTATGTTCATTGTTAGTTGCTTTTATATTTTCTATTGTGTTTCTATTCAGGTTCTTTTTGCCTCTCTAAAATTGTATATAATAATCATTAGATTATTAATATATAAACAAAAATAAATGTAAGAAATATTACAATTTGAAAACAAATGCACCCGAACGTGATGAGAGCTGCAATTGCTTAATGCTAACTTTTAACATTGAAAATGCCATAGACATGCTAACGCGTTAGCGTCGCTCCCGTTTTTAAGTTATAAAATACATCTATCAACTGTTTCAGAAGGCCATAACAGGTCGGTTTAACACAGAAAAGGTAAATAATACTCACAGAAGTATGCTCTTTAGGGTTTTAGCGGGGGAAAATTAAGCAAAAGAAAGAATAAACGAAGCAATAGGTCGAAGCATTGCTTCAATCTGCGAACCACTGCTTCGATTGGTTCACGGTTAAAAGCAAAGCCGTGCTGCAGAGAAGTTGATTACAGGCGCACATGACGTGAAATATATATATATATATATAAACATTAAACTGAAGCCAAGAGTAACGAGGCTGTTTGTTTTAAAAATGTAAGGAATAGAAAGTACAGATACTTGTGTGAAAATGTAATGAGTAGAAGTCAGAAGTAGGCAGAAAAATAAGTAATGGAGTAAAGTATAGATACCTAAAAAGTGTACTTAAGTACAGTAACGAAGTATTTGTACTTCGTTACTTGACACCTCTGGACTCTGCCCTGTTTCTCCAGGCACCATCACAGATTCTTAAACTTGTCACATTTGTTAATTGTGGATGACTGCCACATTCTTTATCAATTGAGAAAATGCATTGAAAACGTATACAGATAAAAATATTGATACTGATTACACAGTTAGAGTGCTCTTTTTTTCTGCTGCAGCTGGTTTTTCTCTGACTTATCTCCCCCGTCTGCTTGCCAACATCACTATATACAGGTGACTTGGTGGTGTAGCGTAGATTCCACTTGGGAGAGTAAGGTCAGTCGGAGCCTTGCTGAAGCCAGCCATAGACTTTGAAATTTTTCTGTTTATTTGATTAATTTACACTTCCACACACCACATGCACATACTGACTCACACGTACACATTATTTTGTTTAAATAAATATTGTTAAATCTGTTCCATGTGTCGTCTCCCCTCTATATATATACAGTATATATGGTGTTTATTACATGGAAAACAATACAATAACTTTGGGACTTTTTTGTCCAGTGACTGCAAATATCTGGTTTATACGACAACGGTTTAACTGAACAATAAATTTACCTCTCAAAGCTTTGATGATGAAGTCGCTTCCATTCCACACGGCTGACTTTATGTTCCCAAATTTTTCTTCTGTTCGGATCTGAAGGGAATCTGTACATCTTCAAGCCCTTGCTGTGACTATTTGTGTATCCAAATGCACAACAACCTGGCATTTTCAGCAAATAAATAGCTGGATTTACATGCAGACACATTAACAGCGAACACTATTTTTGCCCCAAGATGGCAACGAGTCATGTGACTGATTTTTTTTTTTTCTCCGACTCATCATTTTGCCACTCTCTCTAATAAAGGCACTCAAGGTAGTCCTGGCCATATATCGCCGAACTGTGTATTGCCTTTGGAGCTTGGAAGAGGTTCAGGTTCATCGTTGCTCACAAGATCACCAAAGCTCTTGGTCCTAACCAGTGGTGGGCACAGTTCCGATAATCCAATAACCGATAATTATCGAAGATAAAATTTTCATTATCAGATTATCTTTTCAGATAACTTTGAAAACCATTATCGAACTAATTATCTTCCAATAAATTTTTGTCCAACAATTTTTAGACCGTTAACGTGGTAAACAAAAGTGAACAGATGTGTATTTCTACCCTCTGCAAACAGAGAAGAGCTGCTTCTAGAAGAAACCACTCTATCCTCTACAAGCAAAGGAGAACTGGTCACCAAAAAAAAAAAAAAAACCTC
The DNA here is from genome assembly GCF_902500255.1 of Thalassophryne amazonica. Classification (NCBI taxonomy): domain Eukaryota; kingdom Metazoa; phylum Chordata; class Actinopteri; order Batrachoidiformes; family Batrachoididae; genus Thalassophryne; species Thalassophryne amazonica. Next base: position 77,362,767 of record NC_047105.1, on the reverse strand, counting down.
ATTTCTTTTAACCCCATACTGCTACATGGCCAATATCACCCAAGTCATCCAGAGGCATACATTTTTAACTTATGGTTCAAATTTTAACCAAAATTATTTCAGACACGTTATTTAAATTAAGGTCACTTCTGAAGTTATATAAATTTTATATATATGTTTTAGTTTTAAAGTAATGTGCTAATTTTTAAGGTTTTAGTGTGGGCATGCTGTGTCCAGGTGCATTATGGGTGATAGGGTAATCTCAGTACGTTCACAACAGGAGAAATGCATTTCAGACACTCTGATCAGGACAACAGCATTAAACTCTAGTGCCTAAAACTCACATGAATATATTCTCTGGGTTTATAGATGTTATTGTGTTTGCTTTTATGAAATTCCACACATCTTAAACGTAGGAAGTAGCAACACAGATTATCTGGAATTTTGTTTTTGCAAGTTTTCAAGGTCTCTACTGCCATCTACTGGCCAGTAGTGTTCATGGCAGTATTCAAACTGAAGCTGGGCTGATATTTTCAATCACTGTACTCGTACGTTCAAAAACCACACATCGGACTTGTGTTTCCAGAAGCAAAACGTAAACAGCTTTTTTTTCAAACTTAATTTGCAAAAATTCTCGATGGGAGATATCAAAGTTAAAAAACAACAACAAAAAACATTACAAGACAGGTCTGCAGTGTTTGCACAGGCACAGCGCAAGAGGTTTGATGCTTGTAGCGCTTCAGCAACGGGATACCCTCATGATGGCTGACCAGAATATCAAACAGGTTTAATTTTCATTCGACCATACGATCGCCAATCAGGAGGTGGTCGTGAGATGTTAAACGCAGCTCATTACTCCCAGTCGTGGGCACAGTTCCAATAATCCGATAACCGTTAATTATCGAAGATAAAGTTTTCATTATCAGATTATCTTTTCAGATAACTTTGAAAACCATTATCGGACTAATTATCTTCCGATAAATTTTTGTCCGATAATTTTTAGACCAATAACGGGGTAAACAAAGGTGAACAGATGTGTAGTTCTATCCTCTGCAAACAGAGGGTTATGGTTCAAATTTTAACCAAACTTATTTCGGACAAGTTATTTAAATTAACGTCACATCTGAAGTTGCATAAAGTGAAAATATCAGATATATGATTTAGCTGTAAAGTAATGCGCTAATTTTTAAGGTTTTAGTGTGCACATGCTGGGTCCAGGTGCAATATGGGTGATAGGGTAATAGTACGTTCACGACAGGAGAATGCATTTGAGACACTGATCAGGATCCACAGACAACAGCATTAAACTCTAGTGTCTAAAACTGTCGTGAATATATTCTCTGGGTTTACAGACGTTGTTATTGTGTTTGCTTTTGTTAAATTCCATGCATCTTAAATGTAGCAAGTAGCAACACAGATTATCTGGAATTTTGTTTTGGCAAGTTTTCAAGGTCTCTACTGCCATCTACTGGCTAGTAGTGTCCATGGCAGTATTCAAACTGAAGCTTTCAATCACTGTATTCGGTTCCAGCTCAGCTGTACGACAGAACTGCACGGTGTAAAAGTTCAGAGCGCACGATTTCTGTTCTCACACACATTGTTACGTTCAAAAACCACACATCAGACTTGTGTTTCCAGAAGCAAAACGTAAACAGAAGCTTTTTTTTTTTCAAACTTAATTTCCAAAAACTCTCTATGGGAGACATCAAAGTTTAAAAAACAAAACAAAACAAAAGAAAAAACAAAAAACATTACAAGACAGGTCTGCGGTGTTTGCACAGGCACAGTGTGAGAGTTTGGACGCTTGTAGCGCTTCAGCAGCGGGACACCCTCACGACGTCCGAACAGAATATCAAACAGGTTTGATTTTCATCTGACCATATGATCCTCGATCAGCAAGTGGTTGTGAGATGTTAAACGCTGCTCGTTAGTCCATGTATACTAAATGATGCAGGACGCGCGATTAACCTGAAGCTCTGTGCGATCCAAAAAATTCTCGCACGAATGAAAAATCATTTGAAAAGGGGCCAAAACTCATGGCAGTGTTCTATTTATTTTGACACCGGTTATATCAGACGGTGATCTTATTACAACTTGGCTTTTTTTTTTTTTTGAAAATGCCTTTTTTTTTTACAAATAAAAAATGGCATATTTTACAAAAGCACATTTATCTGTAAACACCAACACACAACACACCTCACATTAACGTGTTGGTTTACATAGAATGAATCAACCAATCAGTGTTTAGCCAAGGCACATTTTACCCAGAATGCCATCTGTCTGTGTTTGTTACAAAACTTCAGAATTAGTGCATTATTCAACATTAAAAGATATATGTTATATCTTAACTTTGCACAAATGGCAGAATTGACATTAATGGAGTTATTCTGTCAGTATTCATTTTATTTATACACCAAACCAACTCAGCATTGCTTTATTTTCCAAGACCTCGGCCTGATGGGAGCATTGTGATTGAGTAGAGAGTTGAGTTTTGTAGCTCCTCTCAGCTTGCGTCTATGCTGGAAGCCATGCAGTAAACTGAAGCTTCCAGCAGAATGCTCAAAAACAGATGTGCTGACTTATTGTTTGGGTCTGTTGTTGCTTTTGATGCTTCCAAAAGTGATCGTGGTGTTGAAACTCAAAATCACCTTGTTAGTAGTTGCAAGTGTACCGGAGACAATACTGCAATTTATCGGTTATCTGTAACTTCGATACATTTTTGGGTGGTTTATCGTTTTAGCTTTATCGAAGATAACTTTTCAGTTATCTGATTATCTGTTATTGTAGTTAATTTTGTGGTTATCTGTGCCCACCACTGGGTGCAAAGCTCGTCTCTACACGCCAGTTAAATTCCTCCTCATTTCAGTGCGATCCCATTCTCACTCTTCCTGTTTGTGACTGTGCTATCATAAAGAACTGTTCCAAGAACTCTTCCTAAGAACTGCATGAACTCCGATATCAAACAATTGAGAACCTAGCTGTATCAAGTCCTGCTTAATTGGAACTGCGCTAACACGTGCAGCACTTGACCTCTGAACTTTGGATACAACTTATGAACTATGAACAATTCCTAAACAGTGAACTTTATTTCTTAAGAAGTTTATTCCCTGATCTCTGAAACAACCTGTGTTACACCTTTTATGAACTGTGACTGTTTTGAGGCTCCAGCATTACAACTGCATTCACTTACCTTGTGTGTCTTTATTCCCCATAGTTCCTGGTCGTGGAGGCAAGCGTCTACCTGGTCCTGAACCTTAAAACCTTTGTTGATATTATCCTTCAAGACTCCCTCAATTCACCGCCATGAGGTGGGCCATCTCTCCACACTACAGGCACCCCAGCGCAGCACCTTTGCTTTATTTATTATAAATAAATATATTTTCCTTTGTACTCTGTTCCATGTCCAGCTCCTGGCGTTTGGGTCCATTGCTTGCAACGGTTCGGTTCCATCCGAACCTCTAACCATAACAGCTTCTCCCCTACGAAGTTGGCTGGTCACCACCTCCTCCACACATGGGAACAAGGAGGCAGGCAACCAGCAGTGAGTTTGTACATTTCATTGCCTGGAGGGAGCCTTGCACACAACCCTTGTGATTGATTAGCACACACATGCTCTTTTTTTATGCACATTTATTTTCGTCGCATTAACTGTTGGAGCATTTATATATTTTTGCTGTTATGCTTTAATTGTGTGTCTTAGTGGAAAAACACAACACTTGAACTCAAAACTATTTACAAATAGAATTTCATACAACGAAAATGAATATGCATAAAAATGAGCACAATAGCAAAGAAGGAGGCAGGATCCAGCCTGTCTTACATCTGTGTGAGCCAATCAGACACAGACAACACAAGGCGTTCTCCAGCCAATGAAATAGCTTTGTGTGCGCGAAGGAGGTGGGGACCAGCCAGCCCTACAAAACGGGGAGGGGCAGGGAGAGAACCACCATGCGGCTATGTTCTAAATTTTCACACCTTTCATATATTTATATGTAACACTGATTTAAAAATGTTTTCCAGAAGGAGTGTCTATGTTTATGTTTTTCCCTTGAATCACCCCTCAGATTCCCGGCATCACTCTTCCTTCCCCTAACCCTAACCCCCAGACCCCCCATGTCACCCCAGACCCCCTCGTGTCACTCTTCCTTCCCCTAACCCTAACCCCCAGACCCCCCGTGTCACCCCAGACCCCCTCGTGTCACTCTCCCTTCCGCTAACCATAACTCCCACAGATGCCCCCCCACCCCCTACTGCATCACTCTCCTTTCCCCTAACCCTAACCATAACTCTGTCAGACTCCCCACATCACCCCAGACCCCCAGGTCACTCTTCCTTTCCCTAATCATAACCCCCCCCCCCCCCCCCCAAATGTGTCACTATCCCTTCCCCTGACTAGCTGCTGCAATGATCTGATCATTGAATCACAAACCTCACTCGGACTTGGTCAGCCTACTTACCGTGTTTGCTGCGCAGCCTGGCCTTGAGAAGTTATTTTATTTTTGAGCAGTGATGGCCAATTTTAATGGCAAAATAAATAAACAAAGAATCGAGTTTATTTGTAGTTCTAAATATTATTAAGATGTTTTTACTCACGTTTGTGTCTCTCCAATTAAGTTACACTGCACAGGCTGGAAACCAAAGTCAGGACCAGTTTGAATGAGGTTCTTCTCTTCAATACCACAGCCAACGACCCGGAAACCACAAACAAGACACAGGTGCACAGTGGCGTGTGGATAAGAAGAATTGGAGAGAGGACGGCAGTGAAGCTGATGATAATTAATCGCCAGAATGTTTCTCAGCCCAGTAGATGACAGGAAATTGTTAACGTACTTAGTACATGTAAAAGTAAAAAGTCAACGGATCATAATGAGGTACATATGGCCTTACTAAAGCGAATAATTATTGAAATCGCGAAACCATTATCATATATTTTTAATAAGTCATTTCAAACTGGAATTGTTCCTAACAGTATGAAAGTGGCAAAAGTGATACCTTTATTCAAATGTGGTAGCAAGCATCTTTTTACTAACTATAGGCCTGTGTCTCTATTGTCACAATTTTCAACTTTAGAACAGCAGACTGGATAAATTTATAGAATGACACAACTTGCTTGATGAAAGTCAATATGGTTTTATGTGGCAATATGGCTTTTTGCCAGTGTAGTGGCAAAAAGGGCCACTACACTGGCATTGCTCGATTCCATAGAAGAGATCAATAAACATGTGGACCAAAGGGTAATAGTAGCAGGTTTATTTATTGACTTAAGAAAGGCTTTTGACACAATTGATCACAATATATTATTTCAAAAAATTGGAACTGTATGGGATCAGAGGGGTTGCTCTGAGTTGGATTAAAAGCTACTTACAAAACCGGAAGTAGCTTGTAAAACTCGGGGAATACTGTTCTTCATGTCTGGACATAATTTGTGGGCTACCACAGGGTTCTGTGTTGGGCCCAAAATTATTTATTTTATACATTAATGATTTATGTAAAGTTTCAGATCTGGTTAAAGCTGTTCCTGTTGCAGATGACACAATCCTGTTTTGCTTAGGGGAAAATCTGCAACAGTTATCTGATTTAGGAACTGAAATGATAAAGTTGAAGAGATGGTTTGATATTAAAAAAAATTATCATTAAATTTGTCTAAAAAGACATACAAATTCAGTTAAATATACAAGGGGTAAACATAGAACGTGTCAAAGAGAATAAGTTTTTAGGTGTCATTATTGATGAAAAAATTAGTTGGAAAGCTCATATTCAGCATATTCAAGGTATCAAAGAGTACTGCAGTATTAAATAAAGCAAAGCATGTTCTTGATTGCAGAGCACTACATACTTTGTATTGTTCATTGGTTGCACCCTACCTGACTTACTGTGCTGAAGTTTGGGGCAATAATTATAAAACTACATTGCAACCATTATTCATTCTTCAAAAAAGAGCATTAAGGACAATTCATAATGCAGGTTATCGTGACCACACCAACCCATTGTTCATTAAATCTCAAATATTAAAACTTCAGGATTCAAGACTGTTCAATTAATGTACAAAGTGAAAAATAAACAAGTGCCATTTAGAATTCAAGAATATTTTACTGAGAGAGAGGGAAAATATAATTTACGGGGCTTGTATCATTTTAAAATCGCTGGCACTCGGACGACCAGGAAAGGTTTCTGTGTCTCCATGTGTGGCCCTAGACTATGGAATAACCTGACGGATAAACTCCAACGATGGCCAAATATCAATCAGTTTAAAAATAAATATAAAGAAATCATGTTTTCAAGATATGTATCTGCTGAGCATGGATGAGTTTTGTGTGTAGCCAATTGTAATTGTAAATTTGTTCAGTAACACTCGAATTGTGTCCTTTAAGTTGAAGAGATTCAAGTGGTTGAAAATGGGAGTGGGAATACAAGTAGTTGCTGTTTATTTTTTCTTTCTTTCTTTCTTTCTTTCTTTCTACGTGATGTTACTTTGGTTAAAGGGGTAGGTGTTAAAAGCTTTGCTTCGGCCTACAAACTTTCAGGCACACGGATGTCAATCCATTTTCTTTTTTATTGTCAATCCATTTTCTTTTCAGTGTCAATCCATCTTCTTTAAGTTTTGTTTGTTGTTTTGTGTGTGCTGAATAAATTCATTCATTCATTCATTCATATGCAAATGAGACAATGACATCATTTAGCGACTTCTAAGACAGCCAACACCTACTTTTCTTACTGAGGAGTTGGCAACAGTGCCTTGAACCATAACCCATAATGTTCCAGATTACTAGCCAAAGTAAGTCCTCTTCCGGTCACGGATGAATATCCACTTCGATTCAACAAACTTTGGGGTCCACACCTTGTCAGCATCACAGCTTTTCATAGCACATTTGAGTTGTCTTGCATTAACAGTTGGCTACCATTTGTTTGCACCAAATACACAATGCAAAAATATGGACAAAAACTTAATTCTCCTGACATGAGATAGCCTAGGCTAGCCACAGGAGCGGGCCCGCTGGCAGCGTGGGGACTGCTGGATGACCTCTGCCTGTGGCATAACCACCTGCATGGATTTCTCATCAAATACATCTTTTGTTATTATGTTGTTTCTTGTTTTGTTTTTTTTCTCATGTTTGTAAAGCTTTGTAAAAACCTTGTAACTGTTAGAATGGCCTAAGCAGTGGGTTGCCCCTCTGAGTCTGGTCTGCTTGAGGTTTCTTCCTCTATATCATCAGAGGGAGTTTTTTTCCTTACCACTGTCGCCTGTGGGCTTGCTGTAGGGGTTGGTAAGGTTAGACCTTGCTTGTGTGAAGCGCCTTGAGGCAGCTTTGTTCTGATTTGGCATTAAATAAATTTAATTGAATTATGGGGTGGGGGTGGATTTTGTTGTTGTTTTTTGTTTGTCTTTTTAACTTTAGTTTTCTTACGTCTGGCATTTAATGCAGTGATTTTGACAAAGAAAAAAATCTGCCTGGAATTGACGTGACAGTTATGTTTTGTTTTAACTTGTGAAAAAACACAGTACTTGGGCTAAAAACGATTTACAAATAGATTTTTATCTGTCAAAAAAATAAACATGCACAGTTGCAAAGATGGAGGCGGGAACCAGTGTGTCTTGCGTCTGTGTGTGCCAATCAGAAGTGCTCAATAAGCAGCTATCAGCCAATGAAATGGAGTCACTTGCAGCTGATTATCTGCCTCCTTTTCTGTGTGAGAGGAGGAGGCAGGTGGTTTCCTGTGAATGTTTGCAACACCTGCTGCTCAAAGAGGAGAAATACGTTTTCACATCAGAGTCTCCAAAAGTCTCAAATAACACCAGAAGAAGCCACTAGATTTCTCGCTAGTTGCTTAAAAAAAAAAAAAAAAAAAGCTACCAGAGGAGTCTGAATAGTCACTAAATTTAGTGACAAAATCGCGAAGCTGACAAGACTGCTTGTGCGTGATTAAAATTGCATGTGCAGCTGTTTCTTATCTCCATTCTGCTGTACACGTGCTTTGACAGAGACAGTGGCGGAAGACATGAAAAGCACTACAAATCTCACTCATGGTACCAAAATGACACTTACCTCACTTATGGTAACAGCAACATAACATTTAAATAAACTGACTAAACCAAATGAACTACAAGAACACAATAAATCAGTAACACTAACAACACTGTTAAGCTAACATGAATCACAATAACATTTAAAACCCCAAACTCCTATGGTGCATTGCAGCACAAGGTCCATTGTTTACTGTTAGCTAAAAGTGCTAATTTCTCTAAAAAATATTTGTCCTGTCAATTTTGCATTTTCGCAGCATTCACCTTTGACCCAAAATACATAAGCACACCAAATGTCAGCTCTCCCTGTTTTTTGCGTGATCAAAGCCATACACATGCAGGCACGTCCACATGCACGCACACAGAGGCCACTTGGCTATTATAGATGGCGCCTACAGATATGGATAGGGTGGGATAGTCAAATTCTTGAACGGAGGGGGGCGCTCCACCCCATCAAAGCCAACTAGAGCTACCTATGCAAGGGCCAATTTTCTTTTCCACAACAAAATGCAACTCCATTTTGAGGAAAATATCCACTGCTGGAAAGATTTCAAGTACAGACCAGAGGATCCTTGGTTCAAATCCCAGCCTGCCCGGAAAATCAGTAAGGGCCCTTGGGTAAGGTCCTTAATTTCCTAGTTGCTCCCGGTGTGTAGTGAGCGCCTTGTATGGCAGCACCCTCACACTGGGGTGAATGTGAGGCATTATTTGCGAAGCGCTTTGAGGGTCTGACGCAGATGGAAAAGCGCTATGGAGTCCATTTACAAATCAGATGAGAAATATGTTTTGTTAAATAGAACATTTACAGTATCTGTGCCATACGTCATCTTCAAAAACGGGATGGACTCGCTCTGAAGCATTATGGGAAACAAATGCTCCAAAACCCTCTCCCCTCCCTATTGGATATTTACACCTCCCACTGCCTCAGTAGAGCCAAAGCGATCTCCAAAGACTCCTTTCACCCTGGCTCTGCCCTGTTTGACCTGATGCCCTCAGGGAGGCGCTACAGGCTCACAAGGACAAAAGCAGACTGAAAAACAGTTTCTTCCCCAAAGCCATAACCACATTGAACTCTAGCATGCACTGATCCTCCTCCTGCAATCCTAACCATGTGCAATAACCCAATCACCCATGGACAATATACATTTCTGTAGAATATATTTATATCCTAGCCGCACCTTGCACTAGTGTCAACTGTATATATATTTTTCCTTACATTGTTGAATTTTTCTTTATATCTTGTTTTTGATACATATTCTTGCACTATTTTTATCTCTTTTTTTGCACTATTTTTATTCTGTTTTATTGCACTGCAACTGGATGGCCCTAATCTCATTGTACCAATGTATAATGACAATAAAAGGCATTCTGATTCTGATAAATATTCCAGAGAAAGGCAAGAGCTTCTTTCAGAATTTAGAAGAATAGGCCTGAAAGAAGTATCTGTAGGAAGTATTTTAGACAAAGGGTCAAATGAGAGGGGAAAGTGTTGGCTGTTTACCTGAAAGACACTGGACTTATCAAGAGGATTTAGTACAACTATAACGGACTGATGCAGAAGGTGGCAGCAATGCACAATAAGGACGCCGGCTGCCGTGAATCGCCAAAGAAGTGGGAGTCCTTGGAGAGACTCCGACCACTCCAACATGGTTGATCACATCTACATTATATACGTGGAGTGCCACTGCATCAGAGCGGCCGCCATCTTGGATGGGTCCCTGCGCCTCCAGTGTACTGAGGAAGGCATATTCCCCAACTACAACCCCTGGCAAAAATGATGGAATCACCGGCCTTGGAGGATGTTCATTCAGTTGTTTAATTTTGTAGAAAAAAAGCAGATCACAGACATGACACAAAACTAAAGTAATTTCAAATGGCAACTTTCTGGCTTTAAGAAACACTATAAGAAATCAAGAAAAAAAGATTGTGGCAGTCAGTAACGGTTACTTTTTTAGACCAAGCAGAGGAAAAAAATATGGAATCACTCAATTCTGAGGAAAAAATTATGGAATCACCCTGTAAATTTTCATCCCCAAACTAACACCTGCATCATATCAGATCTGCTCGTTAGTCTGCATCTAAAAAGGAGTGAACACACCTTGGAGAGCTGTTGCACCAAGTGGACTGACATGAATCATGGCTCCAACACGAGAGATGTCAATTGAAACAAAGGAGAGGATTATCAAACTCTTAAAAGAGAGTAAATCATCACGCAATGTTGCAAAAGATGTTGGTTGTTCACAGTCAGCTGTGTCTAAACTCTGGACCAAATACAAACAACATGGGAAGGTTGTTAAAGGCAAACATACTGGTAGACCAAGGAAGACATCAAAGCGTCAAGACAGAAAACTTAAAGCAATATGTCTCAAAAATCGAAAAATGTACAACAAAACAAATGAGGAACGAATGGGAGGAAACTGCAGTCAACGTCTGTGACCGAACTGTAAGAAACCGCCTAAAGGAAATGGGATTTACATACAGAAAAGCTAAACGAAAGCCATCATTAACACCTAAACAGAAAAAAACAAGGTTACAATGGGCTAAGGAAAAGCAATCGTGGACTGTGGATGACTGGATGAAAGTCATATTCAGTGATGAATCTCGAATCTGCATTGGGCAAGGTGATGATGCTGGAACTTTTGTTTGGTGCCTTTCCAATGAGATTTATAAAGATGACTGCCTGAAGAGAACATGTAAATTTCCACAGTCATTGATGATATGGGGCTACATGTCAGGTAAAGGCACTGGGGAGATGGCTGTCATTACATCATCAGTAAATGCACAAGTTTATGTTGATATTTTGGACAATTGAAAGGATGTTTGAGGATGATGAAATCATTTTTCAAGATGATAATGCATCTTGCCATAGAGCAAAAACTGCAAAAACATTCCTTGCAAAAAGACACATACGGTCAATGTCAATGAGCAGATCTGATTTGATGCAGGTGTTAATTTGGGGCATGAAAATTTACAGGGTGATTCCATAATTTTTTCCTCAGAATTGAGTGATTCCATATTTTTTTCCTCTGCTTGGTCTAAAAAAGTAACCGTTACTGACTGCCACAATCTTTTTTTCTTGATTTCTTATAGTGTTTCTTAAAGCCAGAAAGTTGCCATTTGAAATGACTTTAGTTTTGTGTCATGTCTGTGATCTGCTTTTTTTCTACAAAATTAAACAACTGAACGAACATCCTCCGAGGCCGGTGATTCCATAATTTTTGCCAGGGGTTGTAGATAAATGCATAAATTAATGTTATAATTTAGTAAAGAAACAAGTTTGAATTATTCATTTGAATGTATAGTTCTCTCTCTCTCTCTCACACACACACACACACACACACACACACACACACACACACACACACACACACACACACACACACACACACACACACACACACACACACACACACACACACACACACCACACACACATCACTTTAATTTCCTCTGCTTCACCAGGTTTTGATACAAAGATGAACATTTTTTTTTTCAAGTCCAGGAAAAGAAAGTTCCAGGTCATTCCAGGGTCGCTTGCAACTGGGACTGGAGTTAAATCTCTTGAAAAAGAACTGTTTTGCACAGTTTTTTTTGCGTGTGCTCGCACTCTGTAACTTCAGTGGAGTTAATTTTGCGATGTGGTACTTAGTGAAATACAGACACCACAAATGACTGAAGCATGAAATGATGGTTCTCAGTTCCAAAGAATTGTGAAACAAAAGCACATAAGTGGATGGAAATGCTCACAAATACACTCTTCCTTTTGCTGCATTAACGAAATTTTGCTTAAGAGTTGCAATACGAGTTGGATGGAAACACAGCTAATGAGAGAGAGGACCAGTTCCTACTCTAATAACCTTACGTATTTGTTATGGTGACATAATATTACAAATAGTAAAATAAGCAAAATTATTGTTCAATCTTATTTGTGAAAGGTAATCCCACGTGATCTGGTTTCTATACTGCACCCGATATTGCAACCGTAAGCAGCAGAAAATACTGACAGATTTGCTCAATCTCCATTGACTCTGGTGCGAGCTTATTGTGAAGAGACCCATCCAGTATGGCGGCACGTTAAATTACGTTGCAGCAAGTTATGAGGCAAACGCTCACGAGCGCCATTAACCTAGTTTATAGCAAACTAAAAGTGGACGCTCTTGTTTCGGCCGAACTTCTAGCCAGTTTCTGGGTATTCTGTGTGAGTACGCGCCCGCGGCCGACATGCTTGATGAATTCCTGCGCAAAAGGTAGTTCCCGGATAATTGTGATATATTCTTGTGAGATAATGAGTATATCTCATCTTAGTCAATTCTAAAATTTACCAGTAATAAAATTATGAAGATAACTGAAGTTTTAAGAGTGGCCGTAATAAATGTTTAAGAAACGTAAAGTTTATGAGCACCTTCACCTGTTATTGCTCAAGCACATTGTAAAAATTGACATGCAGTTTGATGCGGAAGAGTTCACAAGGATACGATTGGAATAGTCTGATTACCATTTACAGTTGGCGATGAAAGACTTGGGTGTTAACCTCGTGTTAAAGTCAGAACAAGAAGCTGCACTAAAAGAGATCTATTTGGGATGTTGTCGCTCCAACAAGCGCGGCACGCTGAGCAGGGTGGAGAAAGTAGTCCGGCGAGCTCCGTCTGTAAGTGCGAGCTATCCCACAATTCCACAATAACAGAGATGTCGGTTCAGTGAGAGTGCTGCCGAAAACATGAAAACCCTCTATATATGAAATACAGTGTTCATGCAAGGGTCAGAGAATTTGTCAAGCTAAAATACTTTGATATGTACTACTGTATCCAATGAATAATTGCAAAAGAAATTTAGATGTTTGTTTTCTTTTGAACCATTGCCTTTCACAACCAACATGTTTGTTGTTTGATAAGATTAATCATTTTCATTTGAAGTAGCACACATGCGCACACACACATGCACTCTGTGCATCCGGAAAGTATTCACAGCGCTTCACTTTTTTCACATTTTGTTATGTTACAGCATTATTCCAAAATGGAGAAAATTCAATTTTCCCTCAAAATTCTACTCATAATGCCCCATAATGAGAACATGAATTTTTTTTTTATTTGTGCAAATTTATTAAAAATAAAAACTAAGAAATTTATTCACATACTTTGGTCAATTCTTTGTTGATGTACCTTTGGCAGCAATTGCAGCCTCGAGTCTTCTTCAATATGATGTCACAAGCTTGGTGCACCTATCTTTGGACAGTTTTGTCCATTCCTCTTTGCAGCAACTCTCAGGCTCCATCAGGTTGGATGGGGAGCGTCGGTGCACGGCCATTTTCAGATCTCTCCAGAGATGTTCAATCAGATTCAAGTCTGGGCTCTGGCTGGGCCTCTCAAGGACATTCACAGAGTTGTCCTGAAGCCACTCCTTTGATATCTTGGCTGTGTGCTTAGGGCCATTGTCCTGCTGAAAGATGAACCGTCGCCCCAATCTGAGGTCAAGAGTGCTCTGGAGCAGGTTTTCATCCAGGATGTCTCTGTACATTGCTGTATTGAACTTTCCTTCAATCCTGACTAGTCTCCCAGTTCCTTCCGCTGAAAAACATCCCCACAGCATTATGCTGCCACCACCATGCTTCATTGTAGGAATAGTATTGACTAACCTCCAAACATGATGCCTGGCATTCATGCCAAAGAGTTCAGTCTTTGTCTCATCAGACCAGAGAATTTTGTTTCTCATGGTCTGAGAGTCCTTCAGGTGCCTTTTGACAACTCCAGGTGAGCTGCCATGTGCTTTTTACTGAGGAGTGTCTTCCATCTGGCCAGTCTACCATACAGGCCTGATTGGTGCAGAGATTGTGTCTTTCTGGAAAGTTCTCCTCTCTCCACAGAGGAATGCTGGAACTCTGACAGAGTGACCATCAGGTTCTTGGTCACCTTCCCGACTAAGGCCCTTCTCCCCCGATCGCTCAGTTTAGATGGGCAACCAGCACTAGGAAGAGTCCTGGTGGATCCAAACTTCTTCCTTTTACAGATGATGGAGGCCACTTTGCTCATTGGGACCTTCAAAGCAGCAGAAATGTTTCTGTGCCTTTCCCCAGATTTGTGCCTCAAGGCAATCTTGTCTCGGAGAACTACAGATATTTCCTTTGACTTAATGCATGGTTTGTGCTTTGACATGCACTGTCAACTGTGGGACCTTATATGTATACAGGTACACACCTGCCTACACTTTTCTTTTTCAACTGAATTTACCCCAAGTGGACTCGAATTGAGCTGTAGAAACATCTCAAGGATGATCAGTGGAAACAGGATGCACCTGAGGTCAATTTTGAGCTTCATGGCAAAGACTGTGAAAACTTACAGATGTGATTTTTTTTTCTTTTTTTTGGAACACTGTTTATTCATTTTAAATTGCCAGACATACAACTACACACCAGAATGATTTCTCAGCACTGTGCAAAAAGATTAAATCAGAAAAAACATTAATAACAAAAAAACTACTTCATCCCCAGACATCGCACTTCTTTGTGCACACATTTGTCTAGATAAACAATCAATTTCTCAATTTCAGTTTATGCAGAAAAGGGGGAAAAAATGGCAAGTGTGCAGATTACAGTCACCATATTACAATTCTTAATATCTGCCAAGTTCACATTTTTCACAAATTCTCTAAATGGTCCCCATATCTCTTCAAACATTGCCAGTTTCCCTGTCATAATACATGTAATCTTTTCTAGAGTTAAAAACTATGAGCATTTGTTTCACCCAGTCAGCCAAACTGGGCCTGTTTGTCTTTTTCCAAAATATAGTAATTGATCTTTTATCTTGCAGGAGACACATGCTGATCATTATTTGTTCATGCTTTGTAAAGTTATGTTTTCCAGGATAGATTCCCAAAATAAAAACAGCAGGATTTATTGCTATGTTCTTCGATATAATTGTTTCTATTGCTTTTTTAACCTCCTCCCAGAAAAGTCCAACCTTTGTACATTACCACATGCAGTGGAACAAAGTCCCTTTATCCTCATTACACTTAGGACACACATCTGGCATGTTACTATTATATCTGTCCAACTTTACTGGTGTGATGTAAATTCTCATGAGCCATTTATACTGTATGAGCCTAAATCGGGTGTTAATTGATTGTGTGTGAGTCTTGGTACATGCTGATTCCCCGTCCTCTTGTGAGGAAAATATTGGCAAATCCTCATTCCACGTCCTTTGTTTTAAAACAGAATTTTCAGTTGAATTAGACAGCAAATGAATTGTGCAATAAGAAAAAAAAAAGAATGTCCTGTCCGTAGACTGAAGATTTCACAGAGCGCCCGGGCTTATGGTTTGGCAAAGGTCCAAAACTTAATAATGTGAAAAAATAAATAATTACCTGGGAAAACAGAGAGAGGGAACATCCTAAAGTTAAAAATCTGCATGATGGCACAGCGACATTGTGCCATTGCTCAGGGAGAGTCCTGCCACTACTGATATTGCTTAAAAATACAAAAGTACTTTTTTATCCGATTACTCGATTAATCGATAAAATAATCAATAGAATACTTGATTCCAAAAATATTCAATAGCTGCAGCCCTAATCCCTGATACTCACACACTCTTTGTTTCAGCACGTATGAGGCCCTCTTTACTCTGATCACTTCCACTGATCACTATGTGTAATGGCGCGGGGCGCATTGGAGGCAGCAGCCAGAGGGCTATTCAAACGGGCCAGCTAGTAACATATTGCTTCTAATAACGATCTTTGGTTTACCACGTGAGGTAAATCTGCCCTACAATTGGATATTGGAAAGCCATGTGACGGTGAACCAATTCCGACTGGACACTCACATTGCGCACGTCATCACACAGCTTCTATGAGGAGTACAAACATGGTGGACGGCTGGTTCGAAAGTCCGTGGAATCAACTTTCAGCAAAAAAAAAAAAAAAAAGTAAGTTTCTATCTCATATCATTAAAAGTTATTTATAATTTAGTAAAACTTGTACTCAATTGTCATATACGACGGCGTGGGCCCCAGGGGGTTAACATATTTGCACACCTTAAACCAGATTTTAATAATTGGATTTGTAGTTTGTTTTACTAAATTAGAAAAATGATCTGAGTAAAAATATTGTGGTAATGGTAAATTTAGACCTTCTGACTCAATTTCTTTCCACTGGGGGGCATTCTTTGCCTCAAAATAAAATTTCATTGATCTGAATTGTACCGCCCAATAATACCAAATTATGTTTGGACATTTTAACCCTCCTTTATTATACGGTAAGTGCAACAATGACAGTCTAACCCGAGCTTGACCATTTTCCCAAATAAATCACATAAATAGCTTTTTAATCTTGGTGAAAAAATAATCAGGTGGTGTTAGTGGCACATTCTGAAACAAATAACATTTTAGGGAGCATATTCATTTTTATAACATTGATTCTACCAGTTAAAGAAAGGGGTAATGGTGTCCACCTATTAATGGATCCTGTTAGTTCACTCAAAGATTCATAATTAGATCTAATAATCAGATTCAGTTTGGGTCTAATTTCTACACCTAGGTACATAAAATGATCCACCACTTTAAAACACAGAATCTCTTGAACTGAATCCTCAATGTCCTCATTTAGTAATAGTATAGAGAACTTGGTATTATTAATTGTATCTCCTGAAATTGTTGGGAAGGTGTCGTGACACAGACCCACAACAGGGGGCGCTAAAGGAACGGACAATGGATAAGCCAACCAGTAACAATTTAATGTTGTGAAAACACACAACGGAATACAGACAGAGATATGGATTGCCAATGAGACACCAGGTGACGTGTGGGCAGGCTCGAAGATAGGAGACCTCTGGCGAGAGATGAGCTGATTCCCACACAGCTTCCACCACCAGCGGGCCTGAAGAATACCGGAGCCGCCAAGTCCCGAGTCCCCAGGTGGCCTCTGCCTTCGGCTGTCGACCCTGGTACTGCTGGCAGAGAACAGAGAAAATCCAGGTGAGTGTGAATCCGCACACTCAGTAGTCCACTCACAGTCAATGTTCTTTAAGGAGGGAGCACCTCCAATCACACACTCGTGCAGCTCCTGTGTAACCACTTATCTGCTATGGAGCGTGATGCGAAGTCGTCGCGGTCACGCTCTTACTCCAGCTCGGATAAGTACACCACAGGGCAAACGGCTGCAAAGAAGAGTTTAGTTAGCAGAGAAAATTACCACAGAGAGGGTTACCTCTTGGTTGCTGATTTCTCGGCGGGGAGGTGGAGTTGTAGCCCGGCTTTTATGGTGATGTGGTGAATGAGTGACAGCTGGTGCAGATGATGAATGACAGCTGTCACTCTCCGTTGCTCCGACGCCCTCTGGTGCTTGAAGCCCGCACTCCAAGCAGGGCGCCATCTGGTGGTGGTGGGCCAGCAGTACCTCCTCTTCTGGCGGTCCACACAACAGAAATGTTACTAAAAGCCTTTATCAGTTCTTAAATAACTGGAAGAGATTTCCTAATTTGAGAAATAAACAAAATAACATCGCCCACATACAGTGCCACCCTGTGTTCAATATGGTGAACAGGTATTCCAGATATGTCAGTGTGTTCGTACGGTTATTGCCAAAGGTTCTATTGCCAAGGTAACCAAAAGAGGTGACAAAGGGCACCCCTGTCGACATCCTCTCTTTATCAAAATTGATTTTGAAATATTTTTGTTTGTTATTATATCTGCTATTGAATGTAAATACAATAACGGAACCCATTTTAAAAATTTACTCCGATAACCAAACCGTTCTAAGACTTTAAAATGATAAGGCCATTCCATCTTATCAAAACCATTTTCAGCATCTAAAGATATGAATGCTTTATCTGTAGAATCTTCCAAACCTTGAATGATATTAAGCGCCATCCTAACATTGTGAAACCCGTGTAATCCAAGAATGAATCAGTTTTGATCTCTATGTATTACATAGGGTAATGTTTCCTGCAGCCGTCTTGTAAAGATTTTACATAAAATCTTAAGCTCAGCATTTAATAGACTTATCTGTCTCATATTTTCACAGTAGTTGCTTGGCTTTCCAGGTTTTGGTAGCAATGTTATTAATGCAGCTGTCAGTGATTTTGTTAGATTTCCACGATTAAATGCTTAGAACAGCATATCCAGGAGTGGTTTAAGCAATTTCAGTCGCGTGGCGACGGACGCGCCACCATCGCCGGTGTGTCGCTCTGCTTTTGCTGCGAAAATTCACCCCGGTGCATCATCAAATAGGAGGAGCTTCCATTCCGCTTGCCGGCTCCGGTTGACAGTCAAGATAACATGACGGACCTTGATCACACGGAGCGAGTTGCTGTGCGCTTGTTGTGGAAAGCTGGGTTCACAACATTCCCACGAGATGTTCCCAATTCAGGAAGTATTATTATTTGCTGCAGGAGCTGTGTCTGGATGGTGGCCGCTTTCTGCTGTCTTTCCGCCTCTGCAGGACCCAGTTTGTGGACCTCCTGTCCCATTCATGCGCGCACATGTAAACAATTAAAAAAAAACTCCGCTGCCCCTGCTGCGGGGCTGCTGCTTGCTCTCTGTCATAATTGTGTTTATAAACCCGTCACCATTTGTTTTATTATACATCTGTGTAGTTAATAAATAAAATGATCTTCATGGACGATTCGCTCGCGTGCGCACGTGGAAAGAAAAAAAAACCCTGCTGCCCTGCTGCGGGGCTGCTGCTCGCTCTCTCCCCAAACTCTATCATAATTGTGTTGATAAACCAGTGACCATTTGTTTTATTATACAGCTGTGTAGTTAATA